>NC_062216.1:25839980-26147480 GCF_902686445.1 Sciurus carolinensis
GGACTTCCTTTGGGATATTTCTCTTGCTTGACAATAGCTATTTCAGTGAACTTTTCATCACTGTGACCAAAAGACCTGAGAAGAATAATTTAGAGAAGGAAAAGTTTCTTTTTGGCTCATGGGTTTAGATATCCATGGTTGGCTTACTTCATAGCTCTGGGCATGAGATGAGGCACAGCATCATGGTGGAAAAGCAAGGCTGAGGGAACCAACTCAGAACTTGACACCTGGAAGCAGAGAGAGCTGTGCTTACCAGGAATAAAATATATATCCCAATGCACACCCTCAGGGACCTACTTCTTCTGGCCAACCCTATCTGCCTACAGTTACTGCTCGTTTAATCAATATCAGTGGAGCAATGCACTGAATAGGTTAAGACTCCCACAACCCAACAATATCATCTGTAAACTTGCTTGCATTTTCTTATGCATGAGGTTTTGAGGATCCCTTCATATCTAAACCATAAAAAGTGTACAAGATAGGTAGGTTCTGATTACCTGAAGAATAATATAATTGCTTTAAAACTTTTTGTGACTTGAAATAGATGATTTTACTTGGGGTAAAGGCTGACTGTTTAGTTGGGTACCTTGAACTCTATGAGTCATTCCCATATTTTCAACATCATGATATATTGAAAATCTTTTAAAAAATGGAAACATATATTTTAAAATTTTTCTGAGGCACAAGAAGAACCCAGGCCACAGTTTTTGTTCAGATACATACAGATCTGTGATGTGGAATAAGATCTTTACATGGGGAAAAAATTGCATCAAGCTGAGCATTAGAGCCTACATATAGGAGGTAATATAAACCCCAAAGACAACATGATCCCCTATTGATCATCTTCAAAGCCAGTCCTGACTTTAAATTCCTATGAAGTATGGTAGAAATGCTAGCAGAAATGCCTTATAAAAAGTGGAGGAATCTTTTCTACTGACTGTACAAAATTAATTGACAGAGGTTAGAAACAACAAACACACAACCCAACTGGTTTCAACAGAAGGAAAGCATAGTATTAATTAAGTGAGGTGATACAAGTACTAAACAACGAAGGATAAGAAATTTAAAAATATCATCCTCTGATGATAGATGAAAACATTATCAATATCTTCACAAAATTCTAGAGGGAATAATTATAGTAAGAATAAAATACTGGACACCTTACAAGTAATGTAGATATAGGATATCATCAGCCTCTGACAAACTGCTGTAAAAATGATTTGCTTGTATTCATAATGTGGTGTCACTGATGATAAGGAGCAATGGTGTCATTCAACAAAGATTTTCAAACAGACACTGGGCAAAATTGCTTTCATGTATGAAGATTGAATGTAAAAAGAGAGTTCCAATACTATCTTAAAGAGAGTTCAGCTGATGTTGCCAACTGAATCCAGAAGAATGAAAGGAAAGCAAATGAATGTTTAAGAAAAGAAGAAAAGAGCATAAATGTGAAGTTTCTTTTAGTAGAGGAGGGTCAGTGTGCTGCTTAATGAGCCTGATACCTGCAATTATTCCCACATAATAAGAGGTCTGGAGGCACATTAACTCTTTCAAACCACTGACCACCTAATTTGCAATTAGGGAGTACTTCACAGAATATATAATAAAGGTTGTTAAATGTTTTTAGATATTTCTTCAAATTTGCACTATTAAACTTTATGAAAAGAGCATAAAGCATGACCTATAGGTAATGATTATGTCAATGCGAATGAATATAAACTGAAAGACTTTCAATTTTGGTACATAATAGAATATACTTTCTTAATAAGTCATGGAAAACTTTCAAGCTCTGTAATATATCAAGTTATCAAACATTTTACTTTATGATCAATTAAGTATGAAAACTCCAGGTCGGCTTTTCTTTCTTCACTGCAACTATATTTCAAAGCATCATCTGCATTTGATAGGAGTAAATACTTGAGTTCAATAGGGTGTTTTCAAGAAGAAGAATAAATGTGCTACTAATATTAATATAGGTATCAATGAGAATGCATAAAATACTAATATTTTTGTAACAGTTATTTAAGAAATTCTATATGTATGTAGCTCAGTGGCAGAGCGCTTGCCTAGCATACATGAAACCCTGGCTCCACCCACATTACAAAAAATTAAAAAAAAAAAAAGAAGAAGAATAGCAAGAGAAATATACCAAACTTTGACAAAAAGTCTCCATATTTTTAGTTACATTACACCATCACATTTTCTAAGAGTGAAAAAATAATATCACAAATAATAGTAAAAGATTTAAGATTTATTTACCTTTATTGTTTTCTTCAATTCTAACTTTCCTTATTATTCAAGTAGCACTTATTTTTTTCAGATTGTGTGTAAGCTAAAAACAATACAAACTGCTTTAAGTTTTGTATGAAGAATTGGCAAATAAAGTCTGAATTTATTTTCAACCAAACAATTTTGAATCATATCTTCAATTTTTGTCAGATTTGAACTGCCATATGCAACTTACTTTAAAATGCCATTTTTATAATGTCTTGTCAGCAGAGCGAAATCACTTTTATTTATTCTAATTTCTCCAATATTTATTTTGAAAATTTATGAAAGTCTTAGAATTTATTTAGGCAGATTTACTACCACTTCATATTTACTGAGACTCTGAATATAATTTGAATTTGATGGGTTTTCCTCTATCTCAAAGAAAAATATTTTTTAGCTGTGCAAATATTTCCTGAGTAAAATAAACACAATGCTGTCTGGTGCTCAGTGAAATGAAAATATTGGGTAACTTCTAGTGCCCAGCACTGTGCTACGAATATCAGAGGACTCTTACTGTCACTTGATAGTGAAGAAAAATATAATTGAAAAAAATTGATGAGATTCTCACTTAGTATGAGAAAATGCATTATCATGGTTTCCATATTTTATTTGATATAAGCTACAGAATAGTCATTTTAGATTTTAAAGTAGCACTTTCAACCTGCACCCTGTTTCCTGTAGCACATTTATAAAAATAACAAATATAAGTATGAGTCATTCAAGACAAGCAAGGTACAGAAAGATAGGAAGCCTGCATCATTTTGATTTGATTTACTCCATAGGTCACAAAAATCTTCTTATGCTGCCTAAGTTACTTCCTTTAAATAAGCACCCTTGAATAAAAGACCCATTCATTCATTTAGTCAACATACATAAAATCTGGAAGCTAATACTATTGTACATACTTACATGACTATTTTTTTCTGGACAATGCAGTAAAAGTCCAATGTGAACGTCAGGTAAAATTTTGAGACCAAGACTTAAAGTGTCAATCAGTTTGAAATGTTACAGCTTAGGGGATGAGTTAAAGCTCCAAAGTGATAAAATCAGAATTTGAAACTCTCACACGACCCCTTATATTTTAGTGATCTTAAAAAAATTACCTTGCTAAGATTTGTTCCCATCTGGAAATGCTAACAATACCTTTCTCTTAGGTTTATCCTCAAAATTAAAAGAAAAGTTAAATTAAATTTAAAAAATTATATTAAAATTTATGCATGTAAATTCCTTTTCTAGCATCCATAGCCCAAATAAAAGACTAAGATATGTTATTTTTTTTTATGAAGTGTCTTCAACTGTTTTTTTTTTTTTAATTTCTCTCACATAAGGCTTTCCACAAAAACAAACAAAAAATCCTGCAGTGACAGACTAGGAGCCAAACTTATTGAACTGGGGATGTATCTCAGTGGTGGAGTGTTTTCCTCTCAAGTGTGAGGCCCTGGGTTCAAATCACACCAAAAAAAAAAAAAAAGAAATTATTTTTATTATTATTTATTATTACTATTAGTACCAGGGATTGAACCTCACATCCTCAGCCTTGTTTATATATTTTATTTAGAGGCAGGGTCTCACTGAGTTGCTCAAGGCCTTTCTAAATTGTTGAGTCTGGCTCTGAACTTGTGATCCTCTTGCCTCAGCCCTCTGAAATGCTGGGATTGTAGGCATGAACCACAGGGCTTGACTTTATTATTATTTTTAATTACAAAATTATCTTACAAAATTCTGTTCACTGGAAATTCAATGTTCAGTGTACCATGTAACTATTCACAAAATGAGTTAAATATCCATTTATCCAAAAAAATTTACTGAATAATAAATATTACATTTCACTTTGACATAAAGACAAAGCATTAGAATGAATATCCTAACTTCAATATTCAAGTTTCAAATTTGATGAATTCTGCCATTTTGGAATAATTTTCAACTGTCAATTAAATTGACACTGGCTGTTATATTTCTAGTGTGAAGAGGTTTTATCTGATAGCCTACTCAATTATTTTGAGATGAAGATTTCTTACATTAATTGCAATGTGTCCATTCTTTTATTCAAACATGTCTCTATATATCTATTTATTTGCTATTTGTGGTGTACAAAAATACATATATCATAAATTAAATTTTTTCTCAACAATTGAAGTTTGCATTTTTTCTCTGACTATAGAACTTCTACTGAAGTGAAACATTGTGCAACAGGTAAAATTCTACATATTGAGTTATTTGATTTCTGGAGATAAATATATTCAAGTCATTTCACTAGTTGTAACCCTATTATAAAGATATAGCCCATTTCAGCAGATGGCAAAGAGAATTGAACATAAATTGTTCATTTCTCATTAACTTTCAATGAAATAATCTATTAATTCCAGCCACCGTTGGTCTCATTGTACCATGCCCTTCTCTTCAAAACTAACTTCAATTAATGCATTACATATATTTCAAGTGATTCAAAAAAGAAGCATAAAAAGTGTTCAGGGATTTAATTTTAAAAGTTTAGTTGCTGAAAGCAAAGAGACAAGAAACATAGGACAGATGGTATCAAATCAAGGAATGGTGTCTTGTGATTATGAAGTGATAAATTTGGGTCTATTCTTTAGCTTAAATTTATTTCCATACATTTACATTATTAACATTTGAGAATCTGCATAAAGTTCTGATAGTCTAATGAGTATTCCTGTGTTGTCTGTCCTAAGATTAAATTATGAACCCAATTGCTAAACATCGCCAAATATTGCATATAAAGGAAAAAAAAACAATATTCATTATGAAAACAGCTCACATTTTTTGAGATTATTATGTTCCAGGACCACATCATGCACTTTACATATCTTGTTTGATTTAATCTTTAAAATAACATATAACTTGGGTACTATAATTACTTCATTGTCACAATTGTTTATTTCTTTAACTACCACACTTTAGTTTTAGAGCAATTTTAGGTTGTGGGAAAAAAATAGAATGGAAAGTGTAGTTATTTCCTAGATATGTGTCCATCACCTCTCCAAAACATTTAGATTTCCCTACTGTATTTCCTTTATTGATTGCAACTTTAATTGCATTGTGGTCTAAAAGTAGATACCGTGATTTCTATTCTTTGAAAGTATGTCGTATTGTACAGCCCAGAATGGCCTCTCTTTTCACGAATATTCCATGTGAATTTTAGAAGAATGCATATTCTGTTACTTTTATGTAAAGTAATCTGCAGATGGTTCATGTATAAGTACATGTATCTATACATACTTATGGCCCCAACAGACTTATAGACTCACCCCAAAGCTACATTCTCACCAGAGTTACACATTTGTCACAATTGACAATTTACCATGAACAAATTATTATCACACAAAATTCATAGGTTAATTAGGGCTCACTCTCGATGTGCATCATGTAAAAAGACACGTAACCACCATTATGGTATGCTGCAGAAGAGACTCAGAGTTCTGTTCTCTACCTATTCATTTCTCTTTCCTGCCAAACTCTCAGAAGTCACTGATCTTTTACAGGTTACATTCTTTCTTTCTTCTTTTCCACATGTTGTATGGCTGGAATCATACAGTATACAGTCTTTTTTAGGTTAACCTCTTTTTGTTGGTAATATACATTTACATTTATTCCATGTTTTTTTTTTCATGGTTTGATAACTTCTGTTTTAGTGTTGAATAATATTTCACGAGCTGGATATGCCTCATTTTCCTTCTTCATACGTCTACTGAAGGTTGCTCCTTAGTTTTGGCAATTATTATTAAAGCTACTATAATAGGTTTTTGTGTGGACAGAAGCTTTAAATTCGTTGGAGTAAATGCTGTGGCATATGATTGCTGGATCATATGTTAAGTGTATGTGTAGTTGTGTGTGAAACTACCAAACTGTCTTCCAAAGAGGCTGTACCACCAACGTGAATTAACAGTTTCTCTCTTTTCATACCCTCACCAGCATTTGGTATTAGCACTGCTTGGATTTTAGTTAGTCTAATAGGTGTGGAGTAGCATCTCACTATTGTTTTAACTTGCAATTCCCTAATAAAAATAATGTCAGTATATTTTCAAATGTTTACTTTTCATCAATATATATTCTTTTGTGAGATGTCTATGCAAAACTTTTGCCCATTTTTAAGTCAGATTGTTGTTATTGTTGAGTTTTAAGAGTTCTTTATATATGTTGCATAACAATCCCTTATCAGCTGTGTCTTTTGCAAATATTTTCTCCAATTCTCTGGCTTATCTTATTCTTTTTTACATTATCTTTCTTGGAACATAAATTTTTCATTTTAACCCATTTTGTCCCATCTGCCCAGCTGTGAAACATTTATAAAACCTTAAATTGACCAACAAATATAACACTTGTGGTAAGTTTGAAATAATTAACTGATTTCATTTAATTAATTTAAAAACTTGGGACTTATTTATTAACAATAGCTCATCTCAGTCTTTCATGTGTCTTACCTATTTTGTTTTATCTGAAAATGTCATTATTATACACAAGGTCATCTGAAACTTTCTCCTGTTCTCTTCTAAAATTTTTATATTTTATGTTTTACATTTATGTCTATGATCCATTTTGAGGTATTTTTGTAATGAATGTAAATATTATGTCTAGATTTTTTTATATGGATATCCACTTTTCCAGTACCATTTGTTGAAATATCTTTATTCTGTTGTATTGAGATACTTCTCTTCTCTGCTTCATGCTCAAAGATCAGTAGACTATATTTAAGGGCCATATTTCTGGTGTTCTATTGTAGTCTATTTACTGGTTTCTCTATTCTGTCTCTGATTTCACATGGTCTTGTTTACTATAGCTTTACAGTAAGTCCTAAAGTCAGGTATTATTCTTCTGACTTCAATCTTGGGTACAGAGGATTTTTCAATGTACCCAACCAACTTCAATGTTGGGTACAGAGGATTTTTCTTCTCCATATAAACTTTCTAATAAGTTTCTCAATATTTAAAAATAATGTGATAGCTGGGCACGGTGGTGCATGCCTGTAATCCCAGCAGCTTGGGTGACTGAGGCGGGAGGATTGTGAGTTCAAAGCAAGCTTCAGCAACTTAGTAAGGTCTTAAGCAGCTTAGCAAGACCCTGTCTCAAATTTAAAAAAAAAATAAAGGATGGGGATGTAGTTCAGTGGTTAAGTCCCTTGGTTGCAATCCCTGGTATCAAAGATTAATAATTAATAATAATAATAATAATAATAATAATAATAATTTGCTGGATTATTGATTGGAATTGCACTGAAGGTCAAGTTTAGAGAACGAGATCTTAACCATACTGAATCTTCTCATTCATACAAGTGAAATATTCCTTCACTTAGTTCTTTGATTTCTTTAATTAGAGTTTTGTTGTTTTCCACTTAATAGGTCTTATACATTTTTATTAGATTTATGTCTGAGTATTTCAATTGTGGGGGACTAATGTCAGTAGTAATGTGTTTTTGATGTCAAATTCCGCTTGATCATAGTTGATATACAAGAAAATGAATGACTTTGCAGGATAGTATTCTGCAACTTTAGTATAACTGCTTAATAGATCCAGGAATTTTTTTGGCTAATTTTGGAACTTTCTATGCAGACATTCACATTGTCTTACAACAAAGACAAAGTTTCTTCCTTTCAAATGTATGTATCTTTTATTTTGTTTGACCAGTGTCCAAGGATATATTTTACTTCTGATATTAATAAGATTTTTCTTTCTTTTTCCAAGTTAACCTGTCTACTATTTATTGATTTTATCAATTTTTTCAGAGAAATAACTTTTGGTTCAGTTGATTTTCTCTCATTATTTTGTTTCAATTTCATTATTTTCTTATACAACTTGGTTTTCTGTTACTTACTGTGGATTTCATTTGTTCTTATATTTCTGGTTTTCAAAAATAAAAGCTGAAATTACTTTCTATCATTCATATTTTCTATCATATGAATTCAGTACTATAATTTTCCCTTAAGAGCTACTTCCTGCAAGTAATAAATTTGGAGAGGTTTCATTTCTGTTCACATTTAGTTCAAAAAATTATTTTAAATTTATCTTGAAAGGGTTTTTTAAACCCATATATTATTCAGATATGTTTAATAATCTCCAAAATATTTAAATTTTCCTGCTGTATTTCTTTTATCGATTGCAACTTTGATTGTGTTGTGGTCTAAAAGTAGACACTACGTGATTTCTATTCTTTTAAGTATGTTGCATTGTGTAGTCCAGAATGGCCTCTCTTTTCGTGAATATTCTATGTGGATTTTAAAATAATGCATTCTCTGCTACTTTTATATAAAGTAATCTGTAGATGGTTCATTATCTAGTTGATTGATGATGGTATTGAGTTAAACTGTGCCCTTACTAATGTGCTGCTGTCTGCTGGACCTGCCCATTTCTAATGGAGAACTGTTGAAGTCTCCCACTATAATAGTAGAGTCATCTATTTCTCCCCACACTTCTATTAATTTTGCTTCATGAATTTTGGCACACATTTTTTCTTATAAAAATGACCCTTTAATCATTGTTCTGTGCCCCTCTTTCTTTCTTATACTTTTCTGTGCTCTGAAGTCAGCCGTCTGAAATTAGCAAAACTCTCATTTTCTTTTGCTTAGTGTTAGTGTGGTATACCTTATTGATTGGGATGAGAATTAATGCATAAATGATGGGATCATTTATCAGATAGTCTAAGTTGAGCACTAGATATATAGCTCTCATTCATGTTCACAGTATTCAAATGATTTTTTTTTAAAAATTCAAAATTTCAAATGAAATTTAAAAAAATGAAAAATGGATACAGGATTGTGTATGTTTTATTTGTTTAATTGAACCACAACAAAGCAAACATAAGGATTGACCTCGTTTTGCAGCTTTCTAGAGAATTCGAAGTTACCTTGTGTTATTATCACTTCCTTTTAGTAACCATTATATTATCGCTGTCTTAGTTTGTTTTAGTGAAGTCACCTGGCAGTAGTCTCCTCATGACCAGCCTTACCATTTTCAAACACTATTCCCCAAAACAGCCTGAATTATCTATATTTACTACCATTTTGAATATTGAAAAATAAAAGGTAAGTCAGAAATATCCATGTTTATGTAATAGTTCAAGCCTTTGAAGTTTTATTTCCTTCACTTTAAAAGAATGAATGACTATTATTGTAGTACTACCATGGTAGATGATGTATGTACAACTTCATTCATAGAAAACTGTTAAAGGATGCTAGTTTTTCCTGCATTATCCACTGCAACAATGACAGCATTATGCTTCTGGTGATTGAGCAGTCTCCACATTCTGGGGAAGAGAATTTCTATATTCCATATTCTCTGACAGCTGATCCCCTCCAGTCACTGGGGCTCCTGGTCTCTCCTGGCTCATGTTGAAGGGGACAGAGTGAGAGGGGAACAGAAAGTGCTGCAGTCTCTACCTCTGCTTCTGCCGCTGACCCACCATCTGCTTCCAGGGATCCAAAGGGAAGAACGGGAGGCCCAGGCCCTGCCACCAGGACACTTGCCTGACTGTGGACATTGCTGCCCTGTTGTATGCCACAAACCTTGTTCACTCACAGCGTTCCCCAGGAAACTGTGGTGGCAACAACCATGCAGCGGGGTGGAGGGGTGGCCAAATTCAAACTCTGAAGTATTGCTTCTACTGAATACATATCACTTTCACATCACCCTGAATTGAGAACTCCTAAATCAAGCCATCCTAAGTTGGGGACCATATATATCTACTTTTGCTCAATTTAAGCTTCATATTTATTTTTAATAATATGAAAAATGTAACTGATTCAGTTGTCTTAGATAAAAGAGGAGTTCCCCTTTGGTCAATACCACTGAAGAGACTAAATTCCATTCATATTATTCCAATTAAGTTGCAAAAGTGAAGATTGGAGCTTATTCCATAATTAGCATAGCTGGTAACTTTGAAGTCATTAGGGATTTGAGCTAGGTTAAAGGCAATAGGAAGACTGGTGATTTACAGCTTGTCTAAGTCATGTTAAAAGTTTTTTAACATGGTTTTTCCATGATACATCAAAAACCTGGACAAGGGAAACTTCATCTTTCATATGTTGTCTATTTACCTGAGGGTTTAGGGTTTGACTTATAATGTATTGAGTTGTGTTTTTTGTTGTTGTTGTTGTTGTTGTTGTTGTTTCATTCTGTTTTTTATCTTTGCATGTGTGTGTGTCAAGGCAATTTGTAGTAAGTATATTAGCAAGAAATTTAAGCAACTTATTACTGTTCTGAGAAAACATAACCCGAGTTATTGACAAAAGCAACTTTATGTTATTAAATGCATCATTGCAAGAAAAAATTTCCTGAAGAAATAATGAAAACATAGTGCTACAGATATAAAATTTACTACTTATTGTTCATTTCTATAGTACTACATAACATGTGCATGGCAAGTTTGTCTTTACAACTTAGAATAATTAAAATACCTGATTCAAGAGCTCTTATTTCTTACCGGCCCATGGTGCAACTAGACTGAAACATTCTTTTTCTTTAATACGATTCCTAAAAGACTAAAATATATTTCTGCATGCAATCTCTATTGCTCTTAAAATAGTTCCATTTTTTAGGAAAATCTCCCTCTGCTCCTAGAAGGCAGAAATGAGATCATACCAGCCTCAATACATGCATACATTCTTTGAATATTTTTGGTTATATGACGAGTGGTTAATTAAAACTTATTTTTGTTTTAGAAAAATAAGAAAGTGTCTATTATTTGAAGTCTGCTTTTCAATATATGAATGCCCTCAGTACGAAATGGTAGGATATTATGTTCAATTATCTATGTTGATAAATCTTGTTATCTTGTTTTTATAACAAATTTACTAATTTTCAGAGTAAAGTATGATATGACCTTGCCAATAATTTTGCACAATGATAACTTCTATACCAAATACAAAGTCTCACATGACACTTTACCTGGTAAAGCACCTCCATCTGCCTGTATTGTATTTAGGGAAGTTTGGTCTTATACATTATAGAATTCTGAGCCCATTGCAGGTTGAGACTTCTGATTATGGAGGCTTGCTGACTATGTTTACACTGCCTCTGATAATCATTCTGCAATGATTACACAAAGACTCTAACAGAATTCCTGTAACATATTATGTGCTCAATTGCTTATTAGTCATTTTATTCAGGGTTATTGTATAAGTCTTCTAGTTGTTATTTGTTTTTTCTTTTTAGAATCCAGAAGATCTCAAAATGAAGAAGTTGATAATAGGAAACAGACTTATAAGTTGATGGATAGGAAAGATTGGTGAAGCTCTTCTCCATTCATCATATCACATTAATATTTAAGAATAAGGTTACTAAAGAGTACCCTTTGTATGAACTTGCATAGATAGAGCAATTCCAGCCTTATTTGTGTTATGATTTATCAACAAATTAATATATACATCAATATTTTCTTCTGACTGGATTGAGTTTTTGCTTGTTTATATTTATATAGTTAATTCAAGTTTCAGGTTGGTGCCTTTTTAAAAGATTTCTTTGATATTTAAGGCTTAGATCACAAAGAATATAGGGATCTAAGAGTCATGCACGAATTATAATTATGATAGCAATTGTGTCATACATGAGATTATCTTTCATGCTAATCAGAAATTTTGAAAACACATCAGAAACCTTGAGAATTGTCTACATTAGAGTACTCATCTCCCTCTCTTGAGTAATCATCAATACCACAGAGTGAGGGGAGAAGTTTTTTTTTTTTTTTTTTTTTCTGGATTCCACAATATTTGAAAAAGTCACCTGGTATTTCTAGTCTCTCTCTCTCTCCCTCAATCTTTCTCTCTCTCTCTCTCTCTCTCTCTCTCTCTCTCTCTCTCTCTGTTTTTTGTTTGTTTGTTTATTTGTTTGTTTGTGGGTTTTTTTTGTTTTTTTTAACAGACTCATCTACTTTTCTTTCTCATTAAGAATGCTAGATGGAATCCCAGTGGCTCAAGAGGCCAAGTCAGGAAGATCCCAAGTTCAAAGCCAGTCTCAGCAACCTAGCAAGGCCCTATCTCAAAATAAAATTTTCAAAAAGTTGGGTATGTGGTTAAGCATCCTGGGTTCAATTCCCAATACCACATAATAATAATAATAATAATAATAATAATAATAATAGTAATAATAAAAATTTAAAAGGTACTAGACAGCATCCATAATTACACAAGAAACTCCTATGGTTCATTTTTAGTATTTTTACTTCCTTTGCACTTCTGTAGGCATTAAGTATAGTGCTTGGGGTAGCTGTAACAAGGTAGCTGTAATGGAAAGGACTTCTTGCCTGGAAGAAGTGTTTAAGTGTTGCTTCTATTATTGCTTCAGTCCTGGGATAAAATTTTCCTCAAACTTCTCTTATTTTTGGAAAACTGGGTCATGGAAAAATGAGAAAAAAATGTCAAAATCATTGAAGTGCTAAGAGTTTGATGGTAGTAAATGGCACTAATATTGGCTGATAATTCCAACATTAAAATGAAAGGTCAAGATGTGCTTTGGATCTCTTACATATTACAAAACTTTGATTTATAACTGGACTGACTCCAAGTTTTCAAATTCCAAGGATTCAGACTTATTGCCAAGACTGATTCATAGACTGATACTTTATTGCCTCCCATCATGCATTTAAATTATTTATTAATTTTTCACTGTTAAAGAATGAATACAATGCCATTCTGCTCTTTCCATGGCAGGCCATATTTTAGAGAAAATGACTGCATTTAAACCCTATATGGATTTACATCTTCTAAAAATCATTTTTCTATTTAATTCCTACCCATGGTAATTATACTCCATTCTTTAATGTTTACTTGTTAATTCAGAAGACAAAAGAAACCACAGAAAATGTAACAAATTGTCATGTTAACAGTGTGGATACTGTGTGTTTACACATTAAATATTTCTAAAGTAAAAAAATTCATCTTAGTTCTCTAAGTTTTCTATTATTAGGTAGCATACATGGGTGGGGTGTGTGTATGTATGTGTTTGTGTATAGTACATTAAAGTTAGTTATGTGTGTATATAGATAATTGTGTATATATAATAGTTATATTTAAAAATATATAATAGTTATATATGAAAAAATATAAAATAGTTATATATAAATCTATCTACAAGATCTCAAACAACATAATCAAATTTCTAAAAACTTGACTGATAACTATTTTCACATTTTAAGGTACTAGTTTGAAATGATGTCTTCAAACTAAACTTTTCTGCTGGTATACTTCAGACATAGGCAGGATAAAAATGTAGATTAAATATGTTAAAAATGCAAACAGGAAAAAGATTTGACCTTAGCTTTTCAATATATAATATGAAAGAAGTAGTGCTAACTTATAGCTGTATTATTTAGGAATAGTAAAAACTTGAGAGCTAAATATCTACTGTATGATACATGTTTCATCTTGAATTCTACCATGCACATCAAATAATGTCATTCTGGGTTTTAAGTCAGTTTTTATCACCCAGAAAATCTCATCTGTCAATATTTGATTAGAGGAATCTAGCTACCAAAGTCAGATTTTCTCAGTTTGATAGATAATCTTGAGCTTCAAGGCTATTGATTGAAGCTGCATTCAAGTAAAAAAAAAGGGGGGGGGGTGGAGGGGAGAGTAAAATAGAAGATAATTTTGTTGACACTTCATCCTGTGACTTCTGCTGCCTTGAGTCCAACAGCAACAAAGTATGTCTCTGTCTTATCATCAGAAGCAGCTTATTCTATATTGACTGAAAAATAAACCTTGAATGTTTCAACTTGAGAAATTTTTAAGATTATTTTTAATAAGAGTAAAAATGTTTTGGTTTCCTCTCTCATATTGAAAATGGAGTGTTGAGATGAAACTAGATTCCCTATTCCTGCTGAAAGATGGGATTTGTGCAGACTACAAGCCTCACCAATTTCCATCTGCGTTCTTGTTTTGCAAATTTGAAGTATAAAATCCACAGACAGTAATGAAAGGAAAGAATGAATTGAGTAGGAAATATTTAAATGAGAAGAGATGGACCTCCCACTGATGAAGGATGGAACCTTATAGTGTTACGGGGCTGAGGCTTTCCGAGAAACTGAGGCAGTGTGAAGACTCCCCCACTTAAGAACCCAATTCTCGTGATCAAGTTGGAAAGATTTCAGATATGTGACTCAGAGTAACAAAAATGAGTTTATTGAAGGGATTGGAAAAGCGAAAGGAGTCATTTTCCAGGGAGAGAGTGAGTCCTCTCAGAGAGGAGAGAGACAATATTTCTCGTCTGCATTCCGGTTTTTTGGGAGAATTCCAGAGAAGTGTCCAGAGAGTTCTGCCCCTTCCATCTCTTTACTTTTGAATGACAGCAAGATGGCAACAGACTTTGAAATCCCTACTACCATGACAACTGTAGGTCACTTTGGCCCATGCTGACTGGTCCTAATTGGATTCTTAACCATACATTCTTTCAGACTTTATAGTTAGGAGTAATTATCCTTATCTCCCTGAGTTTCAAGATTTGGCCTGTGAAAAGGGTCATAAAGATCTCTCTCTTCTAAGTAACTTGGGTTCCTCTTATCAATGTTATTTTGGGCCTGCATTTCTCCTGCAGATAACAAGTAGTTTGCTGAAGAATGTGACATATCCTGTCCACTTAAGTCAGGCAGGGCGGCAAGTAAATTGCTTCTTGGAAAATAAAGCATGTGGGGGTCAGCACAGTGGGCCCATTTTATAGAATTTCTCCCTTAACCTTGTGTTCTGTTCCCACCACTCATATCTGTTTCCCCCCTATCAAAAATAATATAAAATAATATAAACCTAATTTAGTGGAAAGGGAGTAACATAGCAGTAAACCTTGAAGTCTTTGGTCATTAGACACAAAATAGAATCATATTAAAGTTTAAACCATTCAAATAAACCAACTATGAAAGAACACAAACTAAATGTGGTTTTCTTCACTTATTTTTTGGATGATTTGCTGCTTTATCAAATTGTTCTATTGATTCTTTGAATTAAACACAGCTGAGATTCAACAGACACTAAAGGCAGGACTAATGAGCCTGAATGTATCCATAAACATTTTGACAATGCACAGTATATATCTTGGTACAATCAAATCCAAACAAAATTATTTAAAGTATTTCTATCTCCCGAACAAACTTATTTCTGAAACTATTTCATTACATCCAGACAAAAATTCAGATCTTATGAAGGCTAAGATAAAGTCATGTTCACTAAAATTAAATGTACACAATAGTTGTGTACAGTTTGACAGACTTTGACAAATACATGCAGGAGTATAATTGCCAACTCAATAAATATTTTAATGTTTTCATGATCCTAAAGTCTTCCCTCAAGGCTTTTAGAAGTTAATTTTCTCCAAACTTGGAGCCAATCTCTGACCTGCTTTCACTCACTTGAGATTCATTTTTATTTCCAGAATCTAATACAAATGGATGCATACGATATATACTTCTCTGTGGCTGGTTCTATTGCTCTGTTTTATTTTTATCACTGAGACTTTACTTTTCAGATTTATCTGTGTCATTGTGTGTCTGTGGTCCTTTCCTTTACATACTGGCGATATTCAGATAAGTTTATACATCTGACTGCTAATGGATATGTGTATTATGTTCAACTTGGAGCAATTATAATTAAAACTACCAAAGACAAAGGAGACAATTATTTAAATGCATGCTATAGATTGAGCAGGAAAAAAGGTAAAAAAATGTCTCCTCTGAGGGTTGTAAGTTTTTGCCTAGGTAATTTGCATTGTTTAATTTGTACTAATACTATTTTTTCATGGAGGTACCAGCACCAGGGATTAAACCCAGAGGCACTTAACCACTGAGCAGTTCCCAGACCCTTTTTATTTATTTATTTATTTATTTATTTATTTATTTATTTATTTATTTTGAGACAGGGTCTCTCACTATGTTGCTTAGGATCTCACTGAATTGCTGAGGATGGTTTTGAACCTGTGATCCTCCTGTCTCAACTTCCTGAGCCAAGGGATTACAGGCAAGCACCCTCACACCTCCGGGCCTAATACCAATACTCTTGTTTGTGATGCTGCTCATTATAATTTTTGTCATTTGTTTTTGTAACTTGTAGACTGTTACAGAAAACCACAAGAAGTAACAATCAAATTCAACAACTTGACATTTTGACTGTTTTATTTCACAAATGGTTAAACTTCAGTTGAAACATGGTCAGACTACGCAAGATACAATGAAGTCCACATAGTTACAAACTCTTTTGCTACTACATGCCTGTAATCATCAATTTCTAACTTGCTTATGATTTAAATTTCTGTAGCATTCACAATGCTGCAATATAAGGTGGGAAAGTTTAAAATGAAACTATCTTAAATTTAAAGGGAAGGGTTCATTGTCTAATCTAACTCACACTATTCAGGAGAAGGTTGGTTTCTGGCATATCTCAATCCAGGGATTCGAACAAAGAAGTAAATAAACACTTTTCTCTCTGTGTCATTTGAGAAGGTGTCTGTTCACAGATTATGCATTACTGCCTCTGACAACACAAGTCTTAGGTTTTAGTCAGTTTTTCACTGCTGTGACCAAAAGACTGGATGAGAACAGTTTTAGAAGAGGAAAAGTTTATATGGTGCTCACAGTGTTAGAGGTCTTAATCCAGAGAGAACAAACTCCATTGCTCTGTGCCTTAGTGAAGCAGAACATCATGGTAGAGGGTGTGGAGGAGGAAAGTTGCTCAGGACATGACAATCAAGAATCAGAGAGAGACTAAGTCCAGTTCATCAGAGTCAAAATATATAACTCAAAGACAGGCTCTAGTGACCTACCTCCTTTTGCTGCAGAATTCCTGCCTACAATTACTACCCAATTAACCCATTCAAATGAATTAATGCAAAGATTATATTAAAATTAATATAACCCAATCATTTTAACTCTAAACTGTCTTGCACTGTCTAACCCATGAGCTTTTGGGGGGGACACCTCACATCTAAACCATAACATCTTAATAGTTTATTAACTTATGAAACCCACAGATAATAGAGCATGTACTCTAGATGTTATGGTTTAAAGACCAGAAAAATCACATAGATAATGTGCCCATTCTTAGAACATCCCTTTCATCCAGAGACTGAGGGAGTATAATGACCTGGTGTTGGTCACATGTAGCTCCTGACCCAGAAGGAATGAGTTGAGATGGCTATCATTTCTCAGTTATGTAGTTCACAGATTCCTCAGAGTTCCTGACAACAACAAAGCAGTCACATATTTTTAACCCTAAAACAAAAGGAAACTCCTGCCCTTGTGTTTAAAACTGGAATAGAAGTAAGTATATCGAAGGATAATTATGCTTTGAAGAAATAATGGGGAATGCCTTGAAGATGACTTTCAGCAAATAGATGATCAATAGGTATAATTTCTTTACCCCTCCTAATTCCTCTTGACAGGAGAAAATTAAATTAATTAAATTAAAAGTTTACTTTATATGAAATATGAAAGATGAAAGCTAAGAAAATCAGTTTTGGAGGAAAGGTTGTAAGGCTCTTTAGTGATAAAGTTTGCTTTATGTGTCCCAAATGAATGCCATAGGGCCTGTGTGAATGACTAAGTCATTCTTTGTCCAGGTCATAAGAGAAAACTTGGTTTTAATATTACAACATATATGCAAAATATACCACTGATTAAAATTTTAAATCATCATCTAAAAATTTTGTTTGCCCTAGTTCTAACAAAAGTCAATCTTGGGGGAGAAAGTATTAACAAATAACAAAGGAAAAAGGTCAAGAAAGGAGATACTTGATCTTTTAGAAAATATGAAAAAAAGTAAATTTACTTTGTAAAATCAAAGAGAAGAAAGGATAGATACAACCAAAACAAGATAATGGACAAGTACACTTTACAGTCACACATTTTAGTATACAAGTTGTTTTACCATTGAGCCATATACCTAGTTCTTTTGATTTTTAATTTTGAAACAGAGTCTGAGACTGGCTTCAAACTTGCTATCCTCCTGCCTTGGCCTCCAGAGTCACTGTGATTACAATCAAGTACCACCATTCCTAGTTTATGTATGCTTTTTAAATGCTCAGTTTCAGTCCTGTTAAAAGAACTAAAAATCAAGACAACTTTGAGTTATCAGCCTTTAAATCATTTTGATAAACTACAAAAAGGTTTGATAATAATATTTTAATGACTGGATAGGAATAAGTTTTCCTAATAATGGTGGTGAAGCATAAATTTCTATTGAGAAAAACATTTAAATATCTACACAAATTTATATATATAAACAACATGTATGTACATAAAGAAACATGTAGATATAGACATATATGTACATATGTATGTATATATGTGAATATGTGTATATCCATGTATATGTTTGTATGTATTTGTGTGTATATATATATATACAGATATATGTGTGTGAGTGTGTGTGTTTGTGTGTTTATTTTTTGATCCAGCAATACCACCCTTTAGGAATTTAAAAAATGAGCATGGCAAGGGTTTTCTTCTTTTTATTCTTTAAACCATATTTTTAATAGCACATGTTAGAGAAAGAAAAATTGGGAGATGGAAGAGAAAAAACCAGAGATTTACTTAATTAATATGGTATGATATTATGCAACTAATAAAAATGAGTGTTCTAGATACTAGTGTGGAGGAATGTTGTATTCTTGAATTAAAAGAAAAAACTATAAAGGGTTACTTTCAGTTTCATGTATGGTTTAAAATTATGTGTAAGGGGAGGAAGGGGGAGAGATAGCAAGAGCAAGAGAGAGAGAGAGAGAGATTGATTGAGAGAGAGAGAGACAGAGGGAGGGGGACAGACCTGACTTAGGAGGGTTATTAACTTCTGAGGTATTTTACTTATGAGGTAAATACTTACGTATAAGATACTAGAAAAGCATTCAAATATTTGAGAAATAATTTGGGAAATTATCTGATTTAGTCTACAGATTTAGGAACAACATCATTGGGATGAGTACAGATTATAAGAAAAATGAGAATTATTCCATCATATGCCAAGAGGTGAGTCAAATACTAATTATAAAGCAAATAAAAACCTTGAAGTCAGCCTGGCACTTGGTACACACCTGGAATCTCAGTGACTTGGGAGGCTGGGGCAGGAGGATCTCATGTTGAAAAGGAAATTAAGCAACTTAGCCAGACCCGGTTTCAAAATAAAAAAAATTAAAAGGGCTGGGGATGTGGCTCAGTTGTTGTGTGCCCCTGGGTTCAATTCCCAGGAACCCTGCAAAAAATAGAACTTGAGGTCAAGAGAATTGAGAAAAACAATGAAGAATGCCAAGTGCAAACTGTGTGAAAGAAGGTTCAAGGTATGACATAGGATCCCTTTTTTGTGGGATAACTGTAGTTTAGATGTGAATTCACTTATTTAAGATCTTTACTAAAGAGGCTAGGCATAAACATTTTTATTTCACATAGCACATTTTATTGTACTTACTAGCACTTTTATCTACTTTTTTCTTTTAAGACTGTAAACTCTGTAAATCAGAGGATGAACTTTGCATTTTCTATATTTATGAACATATGACTTACTAAAAATACTGGACAAGGGAGTCAAAATTTCCTTTTGGGAATTTTTTTTAATAGTGAGTGAAAGTAGAAACAAGGTGGGGAAAGACATAGAAAGATAAAAATAAAGGTGCTAGTGTAGAGATCTGCATGAAAATTTAGAGGTACAGACGGAAAGATTTATTGAAATGAACACTTAGTAGATAGGAAGATAAGGAGTCAGTGGAAAATTTTAGTTTGAAGACTTAATTGAGGAACAAAAAATCTTTGAATGGTTAAAGTTGATGAACTCCAGGACAGTTTGAACTTAGAGAAAATATCCAAATACTTATTAGTTTCCTGAGGGAGGTGGGACAGGAAAGGGGCACGATTCCAGAAATATTTAAAGTTCCAGAAAGGAAGCTGTAAATGATGATTACATGGCAATAAACACTTCATTCATTATATGTGGTTTACAAAAGCTGTTCTGGAAAATTCACCTAGATAAAAGGCAGAATTTTTTAAAATATTACAAATTTTAGAGTATAAGTTCTAGATGTTTTTCCATGATTGTCTAAGAATGAATATAAATGATCTGTCTTCCTAGCCTGAGGGTAGACTTCCCTAAAATCATAGTAATAGATACACCTCTCTATAAAGATCACTACCAGGATAAGAAAGCCCGGTCCTAGATTTACCCTTGAACCCACTCCTGGAAAGTCAGTTAAACTCTTTAAACATCACTATCTTTTCCAATAAAATGAAAGATTTACTAGATTATCTCTATGTTCACTTTAAAAACTGTATCAAATGATGAGCTGACCTTTACAAATTTCTTCTAGCACCAGGATGTGCAACTTTATGATATTTCTGTGCACTAGCATGGGACAAAATAAATTGTTTATATCTATTTCCTACAATCTGAGGACCTGATATTTGAAGCAGTCATAAAAGAATGTTTGTTCATAAATTATTCCCAGGGATTTTTCACACTTTCAGTTTGAAAGTTGCCCCTGCATAATATGAAGTGCAATGTTTGGCTGCCAAGGTTGAGGTTGACAGGCTAGGGCCTACCCCAGAATATTTTCTGTAGAGTAACTCCTTGCACGTAGAAGAATTCATGATTCTACACAGCTTCTCTTAATGTTATATGCAGTCATGAGCATACAGTGTAGTTGTCACAGAGATAATGAATGAAAGTTAAATCAACATTCATATCTTCTTCCCACATAGAAGAGTAAGATAATAGACTTAGTTTCACAAAAGATTTCAGGTCTGGGAGACAGAGAACAACTGAAAACTGAAAATATTTGGGACACAGAATTCATTCAGTTTGATTTGCTTTAGGTTCCCACATACAACACACATAAATGCACATGTGATATTTTAGGGAGGCAGAGATAAATTATCCTGAATATAAAATCTACCGTAATATTATGAGAATATGAAAATACTTGTGGAATTTGTGCATTTGGGTCATAATCCTGAAGGACACAATTGTGAGTGCTGTAATTCAAAATTCCGAAGTCCCAAAAGGTCAAATCCCTAAAGTTTAAAATCCTAAAATTATAAAATCTTAAAGATATAATTCTGATTAAAAAATTTTTTTAAATTATTATTTTTTGTGTGTGGAAATTGCTCATAAGCTTTTTTTTCATATTTATTTATTTATTTTTATTTTTATTTTTTTTTACATAGGGCAATGATGTTTATTTTTTTTCCTTCCCCCCCACCCCTCCCACCCTTCTTTTCCCTCTATACAGTCCTTCTTTCCTTCATTCTTACCGCTCTCCTTATCCCTAACCCTAAACCTAACCCTAAACCTAATGCTAACCCCTCCCACCCCCATTATATGTCCTCATCCGCTTATCAGCGAGATCATTCGTCCTTTAGTTTTTTGAGATTGGCTTATCTCACTTAGCATGATATTCTCCAATTTCGTCCATTTGCCTAAAAATGCCATGATTTTATCATTCTTCATTGCGGAGTAATATTCCATTGTATATATATGCCACAGTTTCTTTATCCATTCATCAACTGAAGGGCATCTAGGTTGGTTCCACAATCTGGCTATGATGAATTGAGCAGCAATGAACATTGATGTGGTTGTATCTCTGTAGTATGCTGATTTTAAGTCCTTTGGGTATAGGCCAAGGAGTGGGATAGCTGGGTCAAATGGTGGTTCCATTCCAAGCTTTCTGAGGAATCTCCACACTGCTTTCCAGAGTGGCTACACTAATTTGCAACCCCACCAGCAATGTATGAGTGCTCCTTTTTCACCACATCTTCTCCAACAACTATTGTTGCTTATATTCTTGATAATCGCCATTCTAAATGGGGTGAGATGAAATCTTAGGGTAGTTTTGATTTGCATTTCCCTTATTACTAGGGATGTTGAACATTTTTTTCACATATCTGTTGATTACTTGTACATCTTCTTCTGTGAAGTGTCTGTTCATTTCCTTAGCCCATTTGTTGATTGGATTATTTGTATTCTTCGTGTAGAGTTTTTTGAGTTCTTTATAGATTCTGGAAATTAGCGCTCTATCTGAGGTATGGTTGGCAAAGATATTCTCCCACTCTGTAGGCTCTCTCTTCACATTTCTGATAGTTTCCTTTGCTGAGAGAAAGCTTTTTAGTTTGAATCTATCCCAGTTGTTGATTCTTGCTTTTATTTCTTGTGCTATGGGAGTCCTGTTAAGGAAGTCTGATCCTAAGCCAACAAGTTGAAGATTTGGACCTACTTTTTCTTCTATAAGATGCAGGGTCTCTGGTCTGATTCCGAGGTCCTTGATACATTTTGAGTTGAGTTTTGTGTAGGGTGAGAGATAGGGGTTTAATTTCATTCTATTGCATATGGTTTTCCAGTTTTCCCAGCACCATTTGTTGAAGAGGCTATCTTTTCTCCATTGCATATTTTTGGACCCTTTGTCTAGTATGAGAAAATTGTATTTATTTGGGTTTGTGTCCATGTCCTCTATTCTGTACCATTGATCTACCTGTCTATTTTGGTACCAATACCATGCGGTTTTTGTTACTATTGCTTTGTAGTAGAGTTGAAGATCTGGTATTGCAATACCCCCTGCTTCGTTCTTGCTACTGAGGATTGCTTTAGCTATTCTAGGTTTTTTATTCTTCCAGATGAATTTCATAATTGCTCGCTCTATTTCTGCAAGGTACATCATTGGGATTTTAATTGGAATTGCATTGAATCTGTATAGCACTTTTGGTAGTATAGCCATTTTGACAATATTAATTCTGCCTATCCAGGAACATGGGAGATCTTTCCATCTTCTAAGGTTTTCTTTAATTTCTTTCTTTAGTGTTCTGTAGTTCTCATTGTAGAGGTCTTTCACCTCTTTTGTGAGATTGATTCCCAAATATTTTATTTTTTTCGATGCTATTGTGAATGGGGTAGTTTTCCTAATTTCTCTTTCTGAAGATTCATCACTTATGTACAAAAATGCATTGGATTTATGAGCATTGATCTTGTAACCTGCTACTTTACTGAATTCACTTATGAGTTCTAAAAGTTTTCTGGTGGAATTTCCAGGTTCCTCTAAATATATAATCATGTCATCAGCGAACAGTGATAGTTTGAGTTCTTCTTTTCCTATTCGTATCCCTTTAATTTCTTTGGTTCGTCTGATTGCTCTGGCTAGAGTCTCAAGGACGATGTTGAATAGAAGTGGTGAAAGAGGGCATCCCTGCCTTGTTCCAGTTTTTAGGGGGAACGCTTTCAGTTTTTCACCATTTAGAATGATATTAGCCATGGGCTTAGCGTAGATTGCCTTTATAATGTTAAGGAATGTTCCCACTACCCCAATTTTCTCTAGTGTTTTGAGCATGAAGGGATGCTGTATTTTATCGATGCTTTTTCTGCATCTATTGAAATAATCATGTGATTCTTAACTTTAAGTCTGTTGATATGGTGAATGACATTTATTGATTTCCGAATGTTGAACCAACCTTGCATCCCTGGGATAAAACCCACTTGATCGTGGTGCACTATCTTTTTAATATATATTTGTATGCGATTTGCTAAAATTTTGTTGAGAATTTTTGCGTCGATGTTCATTAAGGATATTGGTCTGAAATTTTCTTTCCTCTATGTGTCTCTGTCTGGTTTAGTTATCAGGGTGATATTGGCTTCATCGAATGAGTTTGGGAGGGTTCCCTCCTCTTCTATTTCATGGAATACTTTGAGGAGTATTGGAATGACCTTTCTTTAAAGGTTTTGTAGAACTCGGCTGAGAACCCATCTGGTCCTGGACTTTTCTTTGTTGGTAGGCTTTTGATGACCTCTTCTATTTCATTGCTTGAAATTGGTTTATTTATGTTGTGTATGTCCTCCTCGTTCAGTTTAGGTAATTCATATGTCTCTAGAAATTTGTTGATGTCTTCGAGGTTTTCTGTTTTGTTGGAGTATAGATTTTCAAAATAGCTTCTAATTATGTTTTGTATTTCAGTCGTGTCTGTTGTGATGTTTCCTTGTTCATTCCGAATTTTAGTAATTTGAGTTTTCTCCCTCTTTCTCTTTGTTAGTGTGGCTAAGGGTTTATCAATTTTGTTTATTTTTTCAAAGAACCAACTATTTATTTTGTTAATTTTTCCAATTGTTTCTTTTGTTTCAATTTCATTGATTTCGGCTCTGATTTTAACTATTTCCTGTCTTCTACTACTTTTGGTGTTGGTCTGCTCTTCTTTTTCTAGCGCTTTGAGCTGTAGTGTTAAGACATTTATTTATTGATTTTTACTTCTTTTTTTGAATGCGCCCCATGACATAAATCTTCCTCTAAGTACTGCTTTCATAGTGTCCCAGAGATTTTGATATGATGTGTCTTTGTTCTCGTTTACCTCTAAGAATTTTTTTATTTCCCTCCTGATGTCTTCTGTTATCCATTCATCATATAATAGTGTATTATTTAATTTCCAGGTATTGGAGAGGTTTGTTTTTTATTCTGTCATTTATTTCTATTTTCAATCCATTATGATCTGATAGAGTACAAGGTAGTATCTCTATCTTCTTCTGTTTGCTAACAGTAGCTTTGTGGCATAAAATATGGTTTATTTTAGAGAAGGATCCATGTGCTGCTGAGAAGGATGTGTATTCGCTCTTTGTTGGATGGTATATTCTATATATGTCCATTAAGTCTAAATTGTTGATTGTGTTATTGAGATCTATGGTTTCTTTATTCAATTTTTGTTTGGACGATCTATCCAGTGGTGAGAGAGGTGTGTTAAAATCGCCTAGTATGATTGTGTTGTGGTCTATTTGATTTCTGGAATTGAGAAGGATTTGTTTGACGTACGTGGATGAGCCAATGTTCGGGGCATAGATATTTATGATTGTTATGTCTTGCTGATTTATGCTTCCCTTCAGCAGCATGTAATGTCCTTCTTTATCCCTTCTGACTAGTTTTGGCTTAAAGTCCACATTATCTGAAATGAGGATGGATACTCCAGCTTTTTTGCTGTGTCCGTGTGCATGGTATGTTTTTCCCCATCCTTTCACCTTTAGTCTATGGGTGTCTCTTTCTATGAGATGAGTCTCTTGCAGGCAGCATATTGTTGGATTTTTCTTTTTAATCCAATCTGCCAGTCTATGTCTTTTGATTGACGAGTTCAGGCCATTAACATTCAGGGTTAATATTGTGATATGATTTGTATTCCCAGTCAATTGACTCATATTTGTTTTTGACAAGATTTGGTTTCTCCTTTATTTGGCTATTCCTTTAGGCTAGCGCCTCATGTTGCTGATTTGCATCGTTATTTTTCATCTCTTCCTCATGGAATATTTTGCTGAGAATATTCTGTAGTGCTGGCTTTCTTTTTGTAAATTCCTTTAGCTTTTGTTTATCATGGAAGGATCTTATTTCATCGTCAAATTTGAAGATAAGTTTTGCTGGATATAAGATTCTTGGTTGGCATCTGTTTTCTTTCAGGGCTTGGTATATGTTGTTCCAGGCCCTTCTAGCTTTTAGGGTCTGGATTGAAAAATCTGCTGATATTCTTATTGGTTTCCCTCTGAATGTAATTTGATTCTTTTCTCTCGCGGCCTTTAAAATTCTGTCTTTATTTGTATGTTAGTTATTTCATAATAATGTTCCTTGGTGTGGATCTATTGTTATTTTGTATGTTTGGAGTTCTATAAGCCTCTTGTACTTGGTTTTCCATTTCATTCTTCAAATTTGGGAAATTTTCTGATATTATTTCATTGAATCAATTGCTCATTCCTTTGGTTTGTTTCCCTGAGCCTTCCTCAATCTCAATAATTCTTAAATTTGGCCTTTTCATGATATCCCATAATTCTTGTATATTCTGTTCATGATTTCTTACCATCTTTTCTGTTTGGCCAACTTTGCTTTCAAGATTAAATAATTTGTCTTCAATGTCTGAGGTTCTGTCTTCCAGGTGTTCTATCCTATTGGTTATGCTTTCTATGGAGTTTTTAACTTGGTTTATTGTTTCCTTCATTTCAAGTATTTCAGTTTGTTTTTTTTCAGTATCTCTAACTCTTTATTGAAATGATCTCTTGCTTCCTGTATTTGCTCTTTTAACTGTTGATTGGTGCAATCATTTAATGCCTGCATTTGCTCTTTCATCTCCTCCTTCAATGCCTGCATTTGCTCTTTCATCTCCTCATTTGCTTCCCTGATCGTTTTAATTACGTACATTCTGAACTCCCTTTCTGACATTTCTTCCGCTGTACTGTCATTGGGTTTTATTGATGTAGTATCTAGGTTTGTTTGGGACATTTTCTCCCCTTGTTTTCTCATATTGGTGAGCTGTCAGTGGGACCCTGAGATATTGCAGTTTTCCGCTATTGGCTTATAGTGTCCCGCTAGATTTCCAGTGTATCACCTCCAGGCGCTCAGTAGCCTGATGTCTTGGAGGAATCTGATAATGCAGCGCATCCGAAGAAAACTGCCCCTAGCCCCCTACTGGTTCCACGGTTTGGAGCTGGGTCTGTGTGGAAAGGCTCTCGCTGTGGGCGTGCACCATGCAGCTGGCTGTGTGGGAGGGGCCCACTGCCAGAGTGTGGAAGGCTACCTTGGAAAGACTCTAGCTGCCCTGCCCGGCTCCGATAAGCCACCTCTATCTGGGCCTGCCACCCGGGCCGAGCTTTACCCAGTGGGCAGACTCACCTGTGGCTCTATTTCAGTCCGAGTCTCTCAATGCCTCCCCTTCTTAACTCCTGGGTTCTGGAGTGACTGGGGGTGCAGTCTCCCTCTAGGCCGCCATTTTGGATCGCCCCTTTTTAAAATTATTGAAAACATACTTAATATTATTAAAGTGAGATTTACTTGAGAAATACAAACACGTGACAGATGAACTGTGGATCTCCCTGAGAGAATATGTTCACATTCATTTTATAGGTTGGGCTCCTCTTGTTGAAATTCTTCTGTGGTTTAATACACACTGATAGGAGTATTGACTGTTAAATTTCCCCATAGTTTGTGCTCCATCTCTATCTTGTTTTAGGTATTTGAAAATCCTTTCTGCATGCACTCATATACAGACCACAAATTTGCCAGAAATAACACTGATGATCATACAGCAACAGGGCTGTGTAAAGGTCTTCCCACCCTACCATGCACATAATTATTTTGAAATGAGTCAGTAACTCCACTGATTTCTTCAGGAAAAACAACTTTTAATTCATTAAAAACTTCTGGAGTTTCATAATATAGCAGGAAGGAAAATGCAGACAAATAATATGTTTTTAAGTTAGAGTTTTCATCACTGGAGTGATGAACTTTCTCTCCCTCCTATATCTAACCACCAAAACCCCCATGGGAATTGCAGTTTTCAGGATTTCACCTTGTAGAATTTTATCTTTTGGAATTTTGGTTTGCAGGACCATACACTTAAGAAATCTTAGATTTGGGGGATCTTGGAAATTGGTTGTCGGCATTTCAACACTCAGGACCATGGTGTTGGGAGTATTTATCAGGATTCTGCTCACTGCTGGAATTCAGTGATAATATCTTCAGCTATAAAAATTATGGGCATTGTGTAAAACACTTTCTACGATATATCTTTTTAGTAATCTCAGCAGGACACCTAAAGGATGATTATAAGGTTCTTAGTTTTTCCACATATGAACCAAAGAATTTACACAAATTATTGGCTCTTTTGAATACCAGGAATAAACATGTACACAGTTTTAAATGAAATGAAATTTTGGTCAATTTTGGTTTCATTGCTAAGTCAAGAAAAGTTTTGCTTTGTTATTTCTTTCTTTTCATATTTTTTTCATAAACTATAAGTCTCAGTCTCTGACAGTTCATACCATAGTTAAATAACTGCTCTGTTATGCTCACTCTTTGTTTATGAAGAGAATAAAGAGGTGGAGATAAAAGATATATAAGAGGTATCTTCATCTTTTTAGTCAAATTTATTCCTCTGTATTTTTGTAGCTATAGAAAATGCAATTGCTTTCTTTTTTGTTTTCTCAGCTATGTTGTTATTGGTGTATTGAAGTGAATTTTGAGTTCTGAATTTTTATTGTAAAACTGAACATATTTACTAGTTCTAATAATTTTTGGAGTTTTTAAGTTTTTCTGACTCCTTTGTCTCTCTCAGTTTTTGATTTAAAATATATTTTGTTTGATATTACGAATAACTATTCCTGCTCACTTTTGGTTTCTGTTTGTGTGGAGTAAATTTCTACATTCCTGCACTTTCAGTTTGTGTCACTTTACTGGTGAAATAAGTTTCTTGAACACAGTAAGTAGTTGCATCTTTTCATAAAACAAATCTATTAGTCAGTGAAGAATGCTTAATTACATTCATGGCTAATATTGATAGATAACAGCTTACTCTTATTATGTTACTTGTTTTTGGTTGTTCCATGTATTTTTTTGTTCCTTTTTTCCTCTCTTATTTTTTATAGTTTCATTGGACTTTTCATAGTGATAAGAGTTGATTACATTGACTTTTTCATTTGTACATCTGCTTTACCAGTGAATTTTGCAAATTTCCATGTTTTCATGATGGCACTCATTATCCTCTGTGTCCAGATTTGTACTTCCACATATATTTATTGTAAGGCCAATCTTGTGATAATTAAAGATCACTGATTTTGATTATTTGGAAATTTTATGTCTTCATTTCTGAAGGATAGTTTTATGGTTTGCATCTGGAAGACTCTCCAAAAGCTCATGTGTTGAAAGCATAATCCCCAAAACAACAAAATTCAGAGGTGGCAATTTTAGGCAATGATCTGATAATAAGGACTCTGATATCATCAGTAGATTAATCCATTTAATCCATGGATTAATTAATATATTTAATTAATCCATTGATCTGAATGTACTACTGGGAGGTGGAATGTAGTTGGAGGAATTACTGTTGGAATGTTCTAGAAAACTTTATTTTGTTCCTTGCCCCTTCTTTTTCCTTCTTCTTCCTGGCTGCCATAAGCTAACTATTTTCCTCCTCCATGCCTTTCTGCTACAATGTTCTGTTTCTCTTCAGGCCCCAAAATATGGAGCAGCCTACCCATAGCCTCAAACTTCTGAGACTGAGTCAAAATAAGTCAGTCGTTCTCTTAGGTTGTGCTTACCAGGGATTTTGGCTATAAGCAATGAAGACCTGACTAACATAGAGAATTTTGATAGGTATAGTATTCTTGGTTGGTAAATGTTTTTCTTTCAGCAATTTGAATATATTATCCCACTCTTTCTTTAACCTTAGAATTCTCTTATTGTCTTTGATTTTCAGTGATTTTACTGATGTGCTTCAGAGAAATCTTTTTAGAGTTGAGACTTTAAGGGAACTTGAATTTTCTGGATTGGAATGTATCTGACTAAAGACATGAGAAATTTTCAATGTTTTTCTCCCCTCCTTCTCCAAATAGGTTTTCTATGGCCCTCTCCATCTCTTTTAAAAAATTCCCAAAAGTTAATATTTGCTTGCCTAGTAGTCTCCCATAAGTCTTACAGGCTTTTTAATTTCCTTTTAATTGTTTTCTTTTCCTTTCTTAATGTTTTCTTTTCTTTTTTGCCTGACCATTTTATTTCAAAAGATCTTTCTTCAATCCAAAAGCTCTTTCTTCTGCTTGATCTACTCCTTTGTTGAGGGTCTCAAATTTATTTTTAAGTCATTGAATTCTTCAGTTCATAGGTATTATAGTTTGGATACAAAATATCTCTTGGAAAGTTCATGTGTTTGACACATGATGCCCAATGTAGCAATGTTAAGAGGTTAAAAGATTGGATTATGAGAGCTATAACCTCATCAGTGGATTAATTCATTTGATGAATTAATAATTTGAATGGATTACCAGGTGGTTACTGTAAGTAGGTTGAGCAGGGGGAGAGGAGGTATATCACTATGAGTGTGCCCTTGGAGATTACATCTTGTCCTTGGTTCCTCTCTCATTTCAGATCTTTCATATATTTCCTTCCCTGGAGTCTGTCACTGAAGAGTTATTTTGGTCTCTTCAATATAATCATATTTTCTTGCATTTTAAATACTATTTTTGTCCCTATGGTGATGATCTTCACTTACAAAATTCCTGCTTTCTGTTGACTGAATGCATAAAATTTGGCCAAGTGGTGGCAGAAGTTTTGAATAATGATTTGAAATATACATATTTATTGGGGAACAGAAGTAAACAAAAAGGTGCAGGAAAACTTCCTTGTCACAGTTACCCAACTGATTATAAAAATTTGAGTTTTCTCTTATTAAGAGAAATATAGTAGAAAGAAATAAATTAAATTTAAAAAATATTTTAACAAGAAAAATGTGCTTTCATTGATTGGTTGAAAACTACAATATATTATTCTATCTTCCAGGATATGAATAGGACAAACATAATGGAGCTCTTAAAATTAAGTTATTTCTTGAATTCTCATAAAAATGATGTGATTTCTTAACAGTAATGAATTTTTTAAAGAACAATGTTGATCTCAGTAGACACTCCTTTTCACTAGTTTTAACCTCAATTATAAAAATTTAAATTATGGATTAATAAAAGTTCAGTGGTAATGAATATAAAGAAAAATTTGGTAAGCTGTTTTGTGACATTATGTAATTTAGGGTACAGATAAGGGGATTTTTATTATTGTAATTCAGAGAAATAAAAGAGAAACAATTTAAGTAAAACAAATTCCCAAACTTGCATTGAATTTAAAGCAAGACCTAACCAAGGAAAAAAGAAAAATGGATTAAAGAAATTGATAGGTTGTTAATACAAAACTGATGACAGAAAAATAAATACTAAAAATTGAATAGTGTTATGACATAAAAGTCTTAATTCTTTTCATTGTTTTTAAAAATGAATAAGTATTTAAAGTGGCACATAGAAATCCATTGAATGTGAAGAAATTTAATATCACAATAAATAATGTTAATGCAAAATAATTAATTACCATTATTAAATACTATATCAATTGTTTTGAATTGCAAATGGTTTCATAATTTTAGAGCAAGTCAAGTCAATACATCCATTTCAGTTTGTTAGTTTTTTGCCAGGGAAAACTAACCTATATTTTATTGTATCCTTCCTTTGTTTTGATCAATAACAAAGATTAATTAAGTACACTGACACTAATCATTTGCATTGTGTTACTGTAGTGAGAAAATTATTTTGGTTATTTGAGTAAAAATTTTCCTCCATTGAGCAAATTTTGATAATATTTTCACCAGACCCAATTTTGAAGTAGCAATACCAATAGATAAGGGAAGAATATGATGAATACCTTCAATCAATCACTAAGATTTCCTACTAGAAGGTATTAATTAGCTTAAATTAATATATCATCTAGCTTTGGTAATATAAATATCATGAATATATAATTACTATAAAACAATTCTATAGGCAAAAACATGAATGTGGTAAAAGTTTTGTTTTAATATTCATTCATTAAACTGAGTTTACTGTTTAGTAGTTTTAAATTGTATAGAGATCATAAATCACACAGAAACATATATTTGAGTATTATTTTCTTAGGAAATATATGTGATGCCCAAAATTGCTCATGCTTCTTTTATCATTTTAAAATCAGACCGATTTATAAATGACTCTTTATGTCAAAACCTTAATTATGAATGGTATTGTTAAATATTGGGCATGGAAGAATGTAAACATAGAATTGTAATGGAACTAGTGAGCCCTCCCTGTGGGAGGATTCTGTATCCTCAGATTCAATCAATCTTAAATAAAAAATATTTAGAAAAAAGACTACATCCATATTGAACATGTATAGATATGGATTTTTTTTCTTATCATTATCCCCTAGAGAGTACCATACAACAATAGTTTATATAGAATTTACATTGATTTAAGTACTATAAAAAATCTAGAGATTCTTTAAGGTATAAGGGAGGATGTATGTAGTTGATGCACTAACACTACACAATTTTATTGAAGCAATTTGAGCAAACTACAATTTTGGTATCTACAGAATGGATCCTGGAACCAAGACTTCAGATACTGAGATATCTTGTACTCTAATAAAATGCCTTGTTTACACAAAGAGAAAAGAAAAGTAAATCATGAAGAAACCATGCAGGCAACATAATGAGTGTTTTTACAAGACTCAATATATTCAATCTTCATTGTCTTAAAATTTTAGCATTGAAGCTTATAAACTTTAAGAAATCATCTTAAATTTCAAGTTCAATAAAATGTTAAATAACAATTAATATAACTATTACATTTTCTAGAATAAAGATGAGAAAAAATATTTTTTTAAAGTTAAATACAAATCTAGTAGTCCTAGATAGAACCCAGGTCTCCTGAGTGATAACTGGGTTTTCTGTTCATAATACAATATATTCCTAAATTTGGTTCCATGTGCATGCTTGTCTTTTCTCTAAATCCTTCCAGCTTATTACCCATCTGACAAATTCCAGTACTATTTATATTTAGTCTTGTTCCTCTGGTTTCTATTTTACCTGTTTGATATAAAATGAAGGGGCATGGTATGCTTTCTAATTATTTCTTAAGAAATAAAAAATTAAAAAATCACATATCTGCACCAAAATAGGATATTTTATTAAAGACTTAATGAACACTGTCTTATTGGAAAAAAATTGTAAAATACTGAAGAGTCAAAAAATGAATATATTTGAAAGATATTAAAAGTAATATTCAAAAGAAGTTCATAAGAGCAACTTCCAATGATATCTCTTCTATTTAAAATTTTCAACCCTTAATACATATTGTTATGTGATTCTAACTGTAAAAAAAAGCATATTTTATACTTAGTGTATTAAATTTTTAAATGTACACATAGAAATAGTAGAGTAGGAATTTTATTATGCTAGCCAGTATATTTAGTCTTCACCTTAAATATATGCATACTTTTCCAAATTTCAGACTCAAGCATATTAATACTTTACTGTTAAATATGTAATACTTTTTACCACCTATTTTTCATTTTATAATGTTTTATCTTAGCATTAAAAAAATTCAGAAACTCATCATGTACCTCCAGGATACTGGATCATAATATTTCTATTTTTATTATGCTTACTTCTGCAATTAATTCCCAGTTTAAATGCAATATTTTTTTGTTTGGTAACATTGTCAAATTCATTTCCAGGAAGGCAGTATCAGTATTGTTATAGGTGTATGCAATATGTACATGCAAGTTAGTGAATTCACCACCTTATTCCCAGCTTGGGAACAGTCAAAAAAACAATCAAGCAAACAAAACAAAATAAAAACAAATTCTGGTTTCAAATTTTTAGTTTCTTTTTTTCAATTTCCTTTCACTTCTTTCATACTGAATATATTTAATTTTACCATATTATTCTATATGACAAACTATATTTCCCTTTATGTGATCAATTTCTACCTTACCTGTGTGTAGAATTGGTGTCTTCTCATATTCTATTAAGAGAGTCACAGGATTTTTCCAAATTTGCCTATGATGAATAATTTTCTCCACATGTCTTGCATCTGAATCTTTAGTGTGATGGTTCATTTTCTAACTGAATGAAGATTTTCTTCAGAAGAGATAACAGCTATTTATTTTCTTTATTATTTTATTATTCAAACATATTGGAATTGGTAAAGATCAAGCCATTTAACACTCAAAGGAGAATTGATTCTACTACTTAGCTGATTTCATTTGAGGCACCAAGTTTCCTGAGTCTACTGCTGGATGGATAGACAAGTAAAATTCATAGGCAAATTTCTAATTTTTTTTATCTTTTTCTCCTATTATCATTTCCCAGAGGAGTGAATTCAAATTTTTATCTTGTAAGACAAACTAGATACATGTGCCCATAATGTGTGTATATATGTAGACAAATAATGCAGTATGTGTGTATGTAGATAGTATATATTAGAGAGTATATGTATAAAGACATCACATGTATGTCTTTATTGTAAGTGTAATGAATTTTCAAATTAATTGTCATCTTTAAATAACCTAATTTTCTCCCTGACAGAAGAGAAAACCACAAAATAACTCAGCTATTTCTTCACCATGAGTATTAATTTAATATAATTTTAAGAAATTTGAGATGACAAAATAACCATATATGATTGCACATATACATGCATATATTTAATGTGCAAAAGAATTTACATATTTCAATATATGAAATAAATAAGTTAAAATCCTGCTTAATATTTATTGTTTTTTAATCAGTTTCTTTCTTAGAAGTCATCCAATAATGCAAAATTTACTTAACAAATAATTCTTTATTCTAGATTCTTAAAGATATGAAAATTATAATTTTAGCTAATACCTTATATTCCTATTATTTGTAGAATTGTAAGAATCTAATCCCAGTATTGTACAAATCAAAATATTGTGATAACATTATTTTTAAATAGTAAACTGAAATCTGAAGAATGTAATTCAGGCCAAAATTTAAAAAGAACTCCTGTATTTTGCTTAAAAATATCTTGTTACCATAGCTTTTCCTCTTTAGTTGTAACTATAGTAACAAAAACTATTATGTAAATATTGTTTTTCCTAGCCACTAAAAGAAATGTAAACCCCTGAACACATTTTCTTTCTTTTATTTAGACATAATGAATCTTTAGCTGCACTACATGTATGTAGAATGTTCATGTAACAATCACATAATTTTTTCTGATTAATAAATCATTAAAATTTACTAACAAAGAACAATGATGGATGTATGAGTAAAAGAGAAACATAAGTGGGAGAAGGTCAGTTTAAAATATAAAATTGTCACTGTATTAATTATTTTCCTTCTATAATTTGAGGGGAGAAACTTCACATTTAAGAAAGTCATTCAGGACACATACATTCTTCAGTAAGAGTCATTACAAGTGTTTTATGTAATAACTCACTTTCTTAAAAACTTTATCAACTCATCACTTAATTTTTAATGCATGGAAACACAACAAAGAAGCCAGTCTTCTGTGGTAGGTCAGGTCCCTCACCTTTTAGTTTGAAGGCATCTCCCAAAATAAATTGTTTCATATCAAAATTTTCTCAAGTGGTCACTCTAGTTCTAAATTGTTTCTACTGAAATTTTGAAAGAAAAATAAACATAAAAATTAATGTACTAGTGAGAAATTCTAAAGGGATCAGGTACAGTTTAACTTGAGAGGATATATAAGAACTAAAACTTTCTGTGGACATACACACTTGGTCAAATTTAAGTTGTCACATAGGAAATCAAACAAAATTAATCCCAAACTAAATGTTATGGTTTGTTATGGTTTGAACATGTAGTATCTCCTTAACCTCATAAAAAAATGCAGTAATTAATGTTCAAATGTGAAATGAGTAGATTGTGAGAGATATAAACTTATCAGTAGATTAATCCATTCAAGCAATTAATGATTTAAAAGGACTACTGTAACTGGGCAGTAACTGTATGCAGGTAAGGTGTGACTGAAGGAAGTAAGGGTCTGGGCACTCCTCCCTCTCTCTCTCTCAACTTCTTGAACACCATGAACTGAGTAGTTATCTTTAGCCACATTTTTCTGCTGTGATGTTCTGCCTTACCTCAGGGATAGAGCAATGGAGTCAGTCAACCATAAACTGAACCTCTGAAACTGTAAGCCCAAAATAAACTTCTCCTCTAAGTTGTTCTTCTCAGGTAGTGTGGTCACAGTGATAAAACGTTGACAAACAGACCTCAATGAAATACCAGAACACATGAACTTACCTTCCAGACATAAGCCAGTGTGGTGCTCTGAGCCCCTATCTCCTCCTGCTGAGACTCAGAGATGTTATATGTGCTTGCCCGTGTTGACTTGATGGTCTCAGTTCAATGCAACAAGAGTCTTAGTTGCCTATCAGTGAATCTTCATTTCTGTCATAACCTCCAAAGTTTACCCAGAATATACTTATACATAAACAAATTTGGAGTTATCCACTTATGATAGGCAGGGATGATATATATGTGGAATTGCAGCCTCATTCACTACCACACCCTTACTTACTGTCCAAAAACACTAAGAATTCACAAATACCCCAAGGAGGGAGTAGATTTCCTTTGAAATTTTTGGTTTGTGTCTTATATAAAAATAAAAACGTGAGACAATGTGTAATTTGCCCATTTTCATTAGTTGTCCCATTGGTAGAACAGATAATCTAAAGCAAGTAAGTATGAACTTAAGTCTATAACATAAACCAAAGATATTATAGCCAGAATTGCTATATCCAGGTAGTAGTAGTCTCAAGTTTTTTTGTTTTTTTGTTTTGTTTTTTCTTTTCTTTTTAAGTGTTTGTATTCCAGGGCATATTAAGGCCTGGCAGACAGGTTACTAGGTATTGTTTTTGTTCTTGTTTTCACTTAAGCTCATTGCTAGCAATTGTTCATAAATGTTTAGATATCATGAGTCCAAGGAGTTCAGACGTCCTGGGAAACTATGAAGTGTCACAGTAAAACAATTTAGAAATGAATGAGAGCCTGAATATACAAACAATGGTAAACCACAGCAAACAACAGCCAAACCACATATAAAAATAAAATTCGTACCCACAATCTGCAGAAAGAAGACTTGGAAACCAAAACATTTTCTACAATAAGTACCCACAACAAATCAACCCACATAAATCAGACTGGCAGGAGGCCAGGGCAATTGTTATAGCAATAAACCAGAAATTCAAACAATAGTCCCTGTAAGAATTAATTTCAAATGGTCAGGACTTATTACCATTCTAAAAATAAACTTTCCTAATTTTCATGTATATTTCCAATTTAGGACCAAACAGACAAACCAAATATATACCCTATCTTTATCATTTTCTGTGCTTTAACAGAATCCCTGAGACCTGGTAATTTATAAAGAAGCAAGGTTAATTTTGGCTTATGGTGCTGGAGACTGAGAAATTCAAGATTGGGCATTTACATCTGATGACAACGTTGTGGTACTTGCACTCACTGAAGAAAGTAGAAAGGCAAGTAGTTACATGTAGAAGCAGCAAAGGCCAACCTTGCTTAAAATGAGTTTCTCTGGAGGTAACTAGTCTCATCTCATAAGAGTGAGAACTCAGTCACAGGGAAAAGGCATTAATCCATTGGTGAAGGCTTTGCCTTCATTATTAAACAATTCCTACTAGGCCACACCTTCCAATACTGCTGCATTAAGAAATTAAGTTTCCAATACATGATGGTGATATGCTCAAAAAGAGCATATGGTTAACCAGTCCTTGCTTCCGGGTAACCTATCCACGGCTTCCACATGCCACAGCTTCCAATCAGGGAACATCTAAAACCTTCCCTTTTTCCACTATAAAGCTTTCTGTCCCCTCTGCCCATCTTTGGGTCTCTGTCAAAGGACAAGTATGATGGCTGACTCCTAGTTCTCGTTTTTTGACCTGTGTTAATGTCCTCAAGAAATATAAGAATTAAATTACTGTTAAAATTGAGTTTAGGAGAGGAGATTGTGGAAGGGTCCAAGGAGGTGGGGGTTGCTGGTTTGTATAAAGCAAGCATCATTCTATCAGCAGGTACCTCACTGGATGTTGAAAGAAGGAAGACCCAAACAAGGCTAAGAAGCAGCTGTTGGTTAAGGAGCAGCGGTCCTATAAGGTAGAAAAGGGACAGGTTGGGTTGTTTGTTGTCTACAACATGGACTTTGGTATGAATATAGGGTTGTCTTACTTCTGTCTCAATCCATCACAATAACAGAGCAGCCTTATCTACCCATTATGCTCAGGGAAACCATTGATATTATATAGAAGAATGTCATGGCCTAAGTGTGACAGGCAAGGGTCCTGAAATACTACAGCCAGTAATGTTGCCAGACCAGGTCCTTGTTATCTGGGAAACTCTTACTTTCTCTAGACTAAATGATTTTTGTAAGAAATATTATTCTACAATATAGAGATGAACACCTAATTTTTAACAACAGTAGATATCTCTTAAGTTAAGACATAGATATTCTAAAATAGATCTTCTACCTGGTCTTTACGAGGTTTCTGATCCCTTTTTTCAAAAATTTCTGATAGCAAAACTACTACTATAACTAATAATAATAATAATAATAATAAAACTAACCAAATTATGAGCCTACTTTTTTTCATTTTCTATTTCACAATATAGCTCTACTAGATATTTTAGAAATACTGCATAAATTGTGGCTTACTTTGGAAAGCTAGATATAGAATTTTCTGCCGTTTGTGATATTTTTCTTTCTTTTCTTTTTCTGTTTTGTCTTTTTATTTCATGATAATTTAGTAGTAATTTTAGGAAAGATTCATTAGCATCAAAATAGCATCAAATAAGAGGCTATTTTAAAGCTAAATTCTAGACTATTTTTCCCAAGAAACTTTCAAAAGATACTGATGGTTAAGAGCTATTTGGATATAAATAAACCAGGCAATAATTAGAAACTTGGTTAGAAGATACATGGAAACATTTTAAATGACAAAGAACTGATTACCTACCTATAGAAACTCTACTCTTTACTTTCATCAGTAGGCGAGGGGTACCCTGAGGCTTATTCAGCTTCATTGCTAAGTAAACTTCCTTTCCTGGAGAGAAAATTGAACAGAAGTACGTGTAATGGAATCAATGAAAAATTGCCTTACCTTTATTAGCAGTCATACTGAAAAGATGATGCCTTTTTACAGTGACACACTAAAATATGCCTGAATTGTATATTGAGCTTCCTTATAACCCATCCCTGATAAGAATAAAACTGCAAGCTGCAAAATTATTACCATATTTGCCCACCACTTATCCAAACTGGTTTACCTTAAGGTAGAACTTCATTATATAAACTTTTTCTTTCCCCATGGAGACCACTTAATTCTATCCCTCTATATTCTTCAGTTAATCTCTTGCCTTTATCAATGCTTTCCCCCCACCTCCCTTTGGCAGTTTGTTGATTCTAAGTGTATGTTTTCTGCAGTTATTTTTGAAATAACTTCTTGGTTGCTATACAGCAGTTCTCAGTGGTTATAAATCAATTCCTTAAAGCAATTAATTAAAAAATTTAAGGCAGTTAATCCAGCCTAAGGCTTCCAAACTCATGGATCACCAGCTGGGTTTATGGAAACCATCTGGCACATACTGATTTTCTCTTTTCTTTTCCTAAATTTGCAAGATAGATTGTTCAATCAATGTCTTTCCTTGAATGATTCAGTACATAGCATTTTGCCGAAAATCTATCTGAAGGTAGGTGAGTATAGATATGTATAAAAAGTTGGGGGAATAAATCTCATTTGTGGAATAATGTTATATGTTGTGCTACAAAAATATATCATTTGGGAAATATCTCTAATTTTCCCCTACCTATCCTTTCTAATTTTTCTATCTCAGGAAAGACCATATTTTAAAACCTGTAAGACCTGTAAGACCCAGGGACACTTTTTAAGAACAAACATTTTATAACATTTTGCTATCTTAAAATAAAATTTGCAGTTTTCATTGCTTACCTATATAAGTAATAATCAAGATAATGCCATCGATGGAGTACAAAGTACATATTGAAACAAATATAACAGCATTTTGTGTGAACATAGGACTTAATTACATTAGAAGTCACAGTGCAGTAGTGAGATGTTTGCCATTTGATGTAGAATCATAAATGAAGAAATATGGAAAAACATTGGAATATAAGGAAAAAATTCCAATTTTGATGTAAGACAACTCAGAGCTTTAAAATCATCACTTCTGCCCTTCCTCTGAATCTCAGTAATCTGATTTAAACACACACACACACACATACACACACACACAACACACACACGACTGTGTCCCAAGTCACTGTTGGAAATTCAAAACTGTGACAGAATGCCCTCGCCAGGACTTCTTCCCCTGATTCTAGTAAGGACGCCAGGCTAGTGATCTCAGGGAATCCATCTCAAACATGGAATCTATCCCTGTTTACTATATTACTAATGAAATTTATTTCAAAGCCACTGGTGCTGGTGTCATTAAACTTGACATTCATAAGCCTCTGAGTTAGTGAGGAAAGTATTCTCTGTGCCCCTCTAGGAATATAAGTTTCCCAAATTAAACAAACAGAAAAATGCAATTTATATTGTTTGTGATTAAAATACTCAAAGTTGCTATTTTATTATTGCTTTGTTACAGTAGGTATGGATTTTTTTGAAGTGGTAAATAAGGTTTAATAAAGTATGAAGAATTTATCTATTGCAAAATATTTTAAAAATTGGGAAGACTTTTCCTATTGCAGAATGCTGAAAAACACTAAGACTGGCAGTGTACTTATTGTTAATCAAGCACCATTTTAAGCTATTTATATTTTCTTGTTCCAACAATCTAATGGTATTATTTATCATCACAATTTTGCAAATAGGGAAACCAAAACAAGGAGAGATTAGGAAACTTGCCCAAGATGACATACCTAGAGAAAAATCCAGGATTTAGATCTTAGTAATTCAGTTCTGGAATCCCTATTCCTAATCAGCACTCTATCATTGATCTTAGATATTTTTCTTTATGTGCAAAACAGTGTTGGATGTCAATTTCAGGAAACTAGTTATAAAGAAGATTTTCCTCTACATATCCTGGCAGGACTGTCACCAGTTTTATAGGATATATTACAGTTATGACTACTTCACACACTGGAGGACAAAAGGCAGCTAACTTCCCACTGGGCCTCACTTACTTGACACCACCCCACTGCACACCTACTTTCCTTGTGAGAACAAGAACACTACTAAAAATTTGCAAAGAGCTCCCAGTGGAAGAAGGTCATCTGGTGAGACTACTGCTTTGTCTAATGTGAAAATGGAAGGGTTGACAATATTACAGAGTATTTTATGTCATCTAGGCATCAAGAACCTATCTGTAGGACAGATGATAAATTGAAAGAAATAAGTGCAACCTTAGTAAGTTTACATAAACCCATAGGCCGACAGGCCAGAGTTGCATGAAGTTATGATAGCTATTTTACATTTTCTGAGTGTCTATATTTAGGGCATCTGAAGCCTAGAAGACAGTTAGTGTTGTAAGAACAAGACATTATTATAACTTTTTTTTTTTTTTTAACTTAACAGCATCCTTTGCATTTTGTTAAGAAATATGGGTCTACTCTTTCAAGTAAGTAAGCTCTAGATGCAAGGCCTTGGGGAAATAGAAGGCAACTTAATATTCTTTATTTTGCATTTATTTAAGCTGATGATCAAAGCATCTATATTTAAAGCTTCCAAAGCAATTAATCTCAAATGACTTCAGAGACTTTTTTTTTGAAATTTCAGAATTCTCCCAAGATTACTTTTGTCTAAAATTATAAAAATGAGACTATGAGAAAATCAAATTTACAAAACACTCATGTGGAGTTCATATTTCTTAACTAATGTTTGCCATGCAGGACCAAGTACATTGACAGCTTATATAATACTGTAGTCATGACAAAAGGGGAAGCTAGATTTTTAATGACTTTATTGAGATTTTTTTAAGTGCTAATATTTTCTCATTTTTTTATAGTTTTTTTCTCATTAGAAGAAACTTATATTTTTGCTATTAAATTTGACCTGATGAAATCTGAATTGCTCTCAAATACTTGCAGAGCATTTTTGGAAGTTTTATGCTAACTCCCCTCACTCACTAAGTTTGACCTTTGGGGACATAGCATTTTCCTTTGACTTTTGAATTAATTTGGAGGTGAGTCTGTGCATTTTAATAGTTACTGAATCATTGCAACAATACTAAGGGAACTAGAGGATGCGTCAAGAATTATTTATGAGTAATTCTAAAGCTTGCAGAGACACAGATTCTAAGCTTAGAGAAATAAATGTGGTATTTATTAGTAAAATTCTTATGCCAACGGAATGGAAATCATTGAGTAAAATCCCATTGCAAACATCGGTCTTCAGTTGCCATTAGGAAAATGCTGAGCATCTCATTTCTCAATGATAATCAATTTTAACAATATTCCCAGGATCAACTTCATGTCAGACAATTCTATTGAAGAAGCAAGATAACAAGACATATGCTTCTCAATGGGAAATTAGCCTCAGACAAACATATACTCTTTGAACCTAATAATTAATAATCTTTAACTTTGTAATACTTGATTACAAAGTATCAACACATCTGAATAAAGGAATAAAAACCAGGAACAATCATTTCTCCCACTCAAGTTTGTTTTTTACCCTAAAATAATTTCCAATTTAAATTTCTTATTGACTCAGCAACTTAAAATGCAAATAATTGCATAGTTTAGTAGAAAGATACTGAGTAAGAAACCAAGAGCACTAAGTTTCAGTTTCAGACTTCTTAGGGAATCTGACAATTTTATTTATTGAGAGCTAAATTCTCTTGTGTATATGAGAACTATGGTTGTCCTATATGGGGTTTTTAATTTGTGCTGGATAAAGGAACATGATGGGTCATGGTGAAGTTGGAAGGTAAGAATGTAGGAGTTGGGTAGCAAGATGCTTAGACTTTTACCTTTGATGTAAACAAAATACATTTGCATTTGTCTCTTTTACATGTTGGGACATTATACACTCTTCAGTGTGAAACAAATGTGAGTAATTTACTTATTTTTTATATCAAAGTTTTGTGAATGTTTTCTCCCACTGGTCCTAAAATAAGAATAACAATGCTGAATTCCTTTTATAGGAAAGATTTAATTAATAAAAACAGAAGGGGACAGTTCAAGAAAAAAAAAAATTTATTGTGCAATGACTTTTTGTAGCTCTGTGTAGACCAACATCAAGGTTTGGCAGTGTAAATAGAAGCCCAGAGGGATTGGGTCCAGTGTGGGTGACGTTATGTGCTCATACAAAGAATTTTTCTGCTAGATCAGCCTGACTACAACTATTCCTCTCATTAAATTCTAGACACCTGTTTGTAGACAGGTGGGGTATGGAGGGTTTTTATGACTAAATATTTGGCAATACAAGTTCTCCAAACCTGCCTGACATGGTGAGCATGCCTGTAATCCCAGTTGCACAGGAGGTTGAGGCAGAAGGATTACAAGTTCAAAGCCTGATTCAGCAACTTAGTGAGAACCTGACTCAAAATATAAAAAAGGACTGGGGATGTGGCTCCGTGATTAAACACCCCTGGGTTCAATAAATCCCTGGTACCAAAAAAAAAAAAAAAAAAAAAGCCAAACAAAAACACCCCTCCAAACCTTCATGTCTAGATCGGCAGGGCCTTTAGCCTTCTTTATATACTGTGTTTCTACTTTGAGACTCAAAATGAAAACTGTTCTTGCTGGGGAAATTTCGTTCCTTAACACCAAAGGCAATTTGATCAGAATCAGGATCAGTATGAGAGATAGAGTAGCTTTGGCCTTAGCTAACGGTGTGTAGGACTATGAGAAGGTCTAAGAGGAAGAAGAATGAGTCTCTATGTATGAGTATTTTTGCAATTTCTTGGAGTATACCAAGGGTATAAAGAGAACAAAAGATCCCAATGAAGAAAGACACAGAGCAAGACACTGACCTTGAGATACTGTAGAGATTTGTTTTCATTCTGCATTAAGCACTTCTCAACTTTAGTATTTATAGTTAATTTTATTCTATTGTCAAGGTATGTGTGCATCTCCCATCCCACTGTTCTTTCCCATTTCTCCAATTTAAGTAGTTACAGAATTACAAAAGCTGTTAGCTCAAGTATAAGATGAAAACCTCATTTACATGCTCAAATAAAAATGAGTGCTTACGTTCTGAAAGCTGGGCTGGAAATAGGATTTGGAAATAGGAAATAAAGAAATGACCAATATGTCTTCAAATCCTTGGCTGAAATTGTATAGGACACAAGGAAGGGGATGAAAAGGAAGAGGAAATTCTGGGAAATGAATATATCAAGACTTCAAGTTTGAATCCCCACCAGCCCTTAGATGAAACCACTAATCACAGACTCAGCATAGAACTGGGGGCTTGAAAACTGTCTGTGACCAAGTGGGTTAAAAGAGAAAACCCTTGTCCTGAGTATGCTCACACTGTGCTGAGCTTTTGAAATTTCCACATAATTTGCAACTACTCTGCAATGCAAAGCTTTGGTAATTATCTTTGCATTTCTCGGGCAAAGACAAGTGTTAATATTTAGACAAATATTTGGAATAAGTGAAATATGCTGAAATTTGGGGCAAAGCTATTATGAAAAGCACATTTTCTCTTTTGAGGTATGTTAAATTAGAGTTATATTACCCTAAAGGATACTCTTTGCTTAAGAAACAGTAGCATGAATAGAAAAACATGTCTGGCAAATCTACTTCAAATTTTATTTAGCCTACATTTTCTAAATTTGGGAGCTCAAAAGCCTTCAAAATCAGCATTTTTGGATTTGGTAATTGTAATGGTTTTGATCTGAATGTACCCCAAAACTGATATGTTGAGAGCATGGTCCCCAATGCAATAAGGTTTAGAGATTGAACTTCTAGGCAATGAATGGATCATAAGGGATCTGGCCTTATCAGTGAATTAATCCACCAGATGGATTAATCAATTGAAAGCTGGATAGAATACTGGGATTTGGGAAATAGTTGGAGGAAATAGGTCACTGGGAGCATGTCCTGGATGGGTTTATGATTTCCCTTGCCCATTGGTATCACTTCACTTCTTGTCTACCTTAAGTTGAGCACCCTTCCTTCACTATGCCCTCCTACCATAATGTTCTGCCTCACCTCAGGTCCAAAGTAATAAAGCTTGATTAGCTATGCACTGAATCTTCTGAAACCATGAACCAAAATAAACCTTTCCTCCTTTAAGTTGTTTATGTCAGGTATTTTGGTCACAGTGATGAAAAGCTGATAACATAGTAATTAAATTCTTAGTGATGAATTTTCCATATTACTTAGGGAAATTAAGGTTCTGATACATACACTGATGTAATTTTTCCAGAGCGGCAAACACAAAAGTTTTGACAGGAATTATAATATGCAATACGTTAACACTGAGTTTTTAAGTAAAGCAGTAATTGTAAGTGTTTAACCTAACTCTACAGATACAGTTCTATCTAGAGTATTTATTGTGTAGTCTATCCTATTAAAAAGTTAACTCTATGCCTATATTCTATTATTAGCCCTTCAATTTAAAACATATGCAAATGCCTTTCTTGATTAATTGCAAATCGTGGATTCATAGGTCAATGTTCTACATGAAGAGCAGATTACTTTCAAACATTTTTAATTCACTATTGATCACTGTTAAACTCTTTGGCACCTAGTGGAGAAACTCCTTTGGAATAATTTATGAGTGGTTGTATCTATTATGAACATTAAAAAAACCTCTGTTTTCCAACTGTTACATTTGTGTTACTTATATCCAGTCTACACTACTTCTTCCCATCCCTATTGAAGCTTTGATGAAGATTGCATCATACTAATATTATGCATAATAATTTTCATACTAATAGGAATTCATTTTGGACCCTCTTTTTTAATGAATATCTTTAGGGTTGTGTTCTATTCATGGGTGAAGTTTCCATTTTCCCCTGACCCTCTTGCTTTCTTCTGTAGAAAATAATAATAGGGTATTTTTTCAACATGAATATGACTTGTGGTATTTTCCCCAAATTAGAATGTTATCATTACATAACTATTTTGACCTTTCCTTCAACCATAAGGTAATAATTATCTAATGTACTTTATTTGGGTTCCATCCCAAATAGAATGACCTAAAGAAATGATACCTCATAATAAAAATATTTACCAGTGCAAGGAAACTTGCAAATTTGTTCCAATTCAAATATCTTTGTGTGTTTTCCTTGTTATTATTTTTTTAATAGATATAGTGGGCATACAAAATTCAAATCAATTATTATTAAACTTAAAATATTGCAAAGGTATAAGTTTTTATTAATTAAATAAAAATAATACAAAGATAATTTAAAATTAATCCTAATGAGACCCCGAACTGTGGTGATCCACTAGAACATTTTTTAAAAAAGTAAAAAAGTCAGGCTTATTTTACTATGATAGTTTTATCATAGAAATTAACATGTAATTATATGTGCTTCAGCTTTAATAATTATTCACAAAACATTACGATCTTCTACATATTCAGTCAATTCAAAAATAGAAGAATAATCATCCCCTTCAAAACATACTTTACTGTCAATGTTTGATAGCTTTTCAGATTATTGAGTTTCACCTTCCATCCATCCATTCCCTCTTTTCTCTCACCACTGGCAAGATCTTTGGTGAGACTAGCTATCCATTGTCTACTCCACAAACACTCCAGCTAACCTTCTGCAGCTTTCTGGAGGTATCTCGTAACACACCTCTAATGCTGACTACATCCCACGGTATGATAAATATTTTTATTTCCCTTTCTCTAGCTAAATTCATTCTGAATGGACAGGATCATGTTTTATTTAGAAACATATTCCCAGTGTCTATGAACATTTTGTCACTGGGAATAGTGCCAAATAGTTCCAATATTTTATCAAAATAAGATCTTTAAAGAATCTGATGAGGTCTGAAAGGAAAAACAAAAGAAAAAAAATCCACATCAACTGAGTGGGACACTTCATTAATTTCAAACATAAAATTAACTCTGGAAAAAAAAGATTAATTGAAAAGAATCCTTTGTTTTTTCTTGTCTGGCTTTTGTGCAGCTGTGGAAAGGATCCTGAGGCAGAAGGACAGTCAGTGCAGATAATTAATGATGGGGTCAGAAGATGGGGACTGATTCAAAAGGAAATAAAATGCTAATACCTCCATGGAACTTCCCCCTCCTCACCTGTGGTCAAGTTCACCTGCTTCCGGGGAATTTTTCCTTCAAACAAGGTGTTCTTAATGAGTAACCCCGGGCAGCTGTCTTCCTGCCCATGGTCACTCCACCTTTTGTACACATAGGCAGGATAAGAGGAGGAGGGGCATGAAAAGAAAGGAAATCTGAAATCTTTAAAAGTGGGAAGACACCCCCCACTACCTGGGACACCTGTTTTGGACCCCTTCCTATCTGAAGAAGTATCTCCTCCCACCCTCTGTTCTAGCCTTTAAGTAAAACTTTTTGCTCTTGCCTGAGTATTTCTCAGGACTGTCAACAAGGTAAGCTTCTTTGCACGCACCCTACATCTTTGTGAAGTGAGTCTTTCTGCCCCTTTCTTTCTTTCTGGAGGACAGGAATTGTACCCATCAGTTAATTCAATGCAGTTAGTGCAAGCTACTTTGCTACAAGACTTGGGTGATGGGATTCATGGCCAGTGGCTCCTAATCATCTGTCCTTTGGACCAGGCATGTTGGGTTCTGCCAAAGCCATTTCTCACTGTCCTATCCAGACTCAGAGTGTAACTGGCATGAGAACACAGTATCTCTAATCCAGGTCTGGCTTTGGATGCATGGAGATGGATAAAGTGTTGAAACAATTGCAAGATTCTCTCTGGAGCAGGTCTCCCATGAACCACAATGTTTCTTCCCCAACTCCTTTTCTGACCACCTTTATGGGGTATTCTGTGGCACAGACTCTATCATTGAGAGAGGGATGTGTAATGGTTCATAAGGGAATGCCTTGGTTCCCTTTGTTCCCATACTAAACCTTCACAAGCCTGTGGGGATTCTCCCCACTATTGTTTCTGTGCTTTTGTGTGCTCTGCTATCTTCTTCGACTGCAAAAGGGAGATATATACCCACAGCCCTCTGATGACTCCTTTGGCACACAGGGAGTATAAACTCTTTATTCTAGTCTTTACCCCTAATGTTCTTCTGCTGCCAAACATTGTCCTAGTATAAACTCTCCAATAGAGAGCCATGGCCATTTGAGGGAAATATACATTTTAATACTCTACAGCTTAGCTTCTCCTGTAGAAAGGAAGGAAATAGTCCAAGGTTTTTATGTACAGACCTAAGGACTTTTTAAGCCTTGTTTAAAAAACCCAAATTGTGCCAAAAATGTAAATTAGATTCAACTTTGATCCTCCATTCTGAGGCCCAATCCCCCCACCAAAAGTGCATGGCTTTTGCATGGGAGGCTCAACACAGACAGATCAAGATTCATTACAAAAAGGGCTCCCATGTTCTCCCAGGGATTACAAGTCACACGGTAAGCGTGATAACCCAGAAATTTGCATTTTTTTCTCGTCCACCCATGAAACAGCACATGGGTTATGACCACACTGGTGAGGCAGCAGTTAAGAGGTCATGCATGGAAGGAGGGGTGGAAACTGCTGGCCACTAGAGACTCCAGCATCAGTAGAGGTCCCCTAGCCAAAGAGATAGTTCCTTGGTGCAGGAATCTATTGGTTCTGTTTGTTTCATTCATTTCATGATGTTGTTCAGAGGGGAACCTGGTGCTCAAAAGTATTGATAGGAAATTAAGTCTCATAATTTTCTGCACCCAAATCTGGCCTGATTACCAACTGGGGAAATGTAAAAAATGGTTAAAATGTCCTATGAATGAGGTTTTGCTGAAAACAGTAGCTTCTCAGCTTCTGCCCAATCTTTATTTCTCCAAGGCTTTCATTCAACATGTAAATTGAAGAGGATTACAGAGTCTGCAAGTCTTAACTTGCAGACCAGTTTGAGATTAAAGAAAAAAAAAAAGGTGTCACTTTTAAGTTCAAGCCCCTATGGGACCTAAATGGCTGGTTATCTTATGTGTCTCACACTCTACCACTCTGCTTTCTTAACAAGTTCCTCCCTAATGCTGTAGTACAGGGAGAGAAAATGAAGTGATCTCATACATACAAGTCTTCTTTCCTTAAGAGTCTTTATCTGAGGAATTCGGGACTCTCACATTGTTTGAATAACTGAACTGACTAATCTGAGCCAAAAAGATAGTTGTGATTAGATAAAGATGTTCTGTATGCTCCTTTACTAGAATACTTATGGCCTTGTCATTTTTTAGAACTCCTGTTTTGTTGTTGTTGTTGTTTGTTTGTTTGCTCTTTTGTTTGTTTTTAAAAATTCTGTATGTTTGAGCTCATCGTTTTATGGTGAATTCACATTTGATCCTACGTGCCTAGATTAATATATTTTTTCTGATCAATCTTTTTTTATCTAACTACAGAGGTTTTTACCCTCTTTCTTTAGGAGCCAATTTTCAAGGGTTAGTTCTCAAATACATTGGAAAATTTCTTTTTACAGAATCCTAAGAAGGGAATAGCCATGGGAATAAATCTGACAGCTATCGAGGACAAGTGGTCACTTGAACCATTGATTTCAGTGTCTACTATGGATGTCTGACGTTACATCTAGCATTTCCAAATGAACAGGCCTGCCCTATATTTAAGTAATAAAGTAAAAATCTGTTAGGCTCTATTTTAATTCTAAAAAGTTAAATCTAATAGAAGCTTTAATAAACATCTGCTTATTGCCTCCTACCTGTAGAAATCTATATAGAAAAAGGTTACAAGATCTTCATTTCCTGTCTTCTATGTATGTGTGCACACCTATGTGTTGTTTTGTGTCTACATATGTGCTTGTATCCATATATCATGTACATGGTATTAAAATTGCATAGATAAATAAGTGCTCATAAATCAAAATTTTTAAATGAGGAATTAATCTGACTACCTTTTAGTTCATGTGACTTAAAAACATTCAATTTAAATTGGGTAAACAGATGAGAGTGAAGATTTCCTTAAAATTACTAACTCACAAGTTTTTCTAGGTGGTCAATTAATAGAGTGTTGGTTTATATAAAATATCTAGAATGCAATATCCATTGCTTCTAGGATTTTTCTACAGCAGGGAAGAGATGGCTAATATTGTTAACTAAACTTATCTGATATCTGGTTTTTTACAGTTAAATATCAGTAAATTAGACTTAACATCATAGGGATTAATATTCCTAACTGTGTTTGTTAAGGGAGATAGTTGATTAATTTGCAAAGTTAAAATGTTAAAGCATCAACTGCAAAAAATGAAATCAAGTACTCTTGACTTCTTAAATTCCAGAAGAAAATATATTTCAACATTAAATGTGTTTTCATAAATGGCTACATGAGAAAAGTTTGAGATTGCTTTGTTTCTGTGTCTTCAATAAAAACAAGGTTACTAAGAGTTAAAATTCTATCAGGTGTAATTCTACATACAGAGTAAAAGAGGTTTCAGGTGGGTTTCAATTAAAGTACTAAGAAAACAAAGAAAACAAAAAGTATTTCATCTTTTTTAAAGAGGAATAATTTTTCAAATTCAGAAATTTTATAAGACTTGTTTCAGAAGGCAAATTTAAAAGGAGCCAAAAGCTACGAAGGAGATGAAAGAAGGTTCTAGGTATGAAAATATTTTTTTTAGTATGGAAAGTAGAAGGAAAAAGAAATGTTTCTGAATGAGAAAGTCTTTCGTGTGGTAAAAACAAATGTAGAATGTCTAAGTAAGTTACAGAAGGATTGTGGGAGTATCTCAAAAAGTTTGTGTGTAACTAAGTTAACTATAATTAGTACAATTGGTTAAAGTTATTGAAGGTTTTTCCTAAAGTCAAATATTAATGTAGTGATATAAACCAAAGTTTAATCCTCTATGGACTGAAAAAAGATTTCTTAAAACATTAATCTGCTGTATCTATTAAGATGATTTCTTGTATCTGTTAATTTTTATTTTTTAGAGAAACTAGTCTTAAAGGAATTAGGGTATGTACAACTCTGGTTAAACAACAATTGTTATTTTAGAGATTATACTACACTACAGATTTTGATTTTTTGTTTAAAATCTAAAAAAATCAGTGTAATTGTGGTGCTGTTACTGACTTCTTTGTGTACTAGAAGTATTCATATCTTCCAAGTATACAAATCTTTTAAACATAAGGTTTAGAAAAGTATTTTAACAAGCTGGTATTCTTTAATCAAAAAGTTTAAATAAAGATTTAGGATTATAAAAGTTATGTTTTTTGGTTCATAGCTATTATACAAACTCAATATGTTTTTGCTCTTATTAATTTCAGTTTGTATTTTCCTTGTAAACTTTATAACTATTGTCTTTTAGAATCTTACAAAAGTACAACTTCTAAGCTAACAACTTGAGTTAATTGGGATAAAAGGCAATCACTTATAGGAAAGTCAAGATGTAAGATGACTTCCAGTAGTAATACTGATTCCCAACTAAATGAAAGGGTGAATAATGTAAAGTAATAGACATTAAAGGTAAAACTTGGTACTCTTATTTTAAGACTGGTGAAACTGACTTGTTTAATGTTTAAGATCAAAACTTAAAGACTAAAGTTAAGGAAGTAAAAAGGTCCAAAAGAAAAAAAAAATTAGCCATTATTTGGCTCTTGCCCTCTGAGATCAACTTGAACCCAGGAAACAAAGGGAATTCTCTAAGGGATTTGCAACTCTGGGCCACATGACCTCACAATCAGAGGGATCAATGAGACCCTGGAGAACAGAAAGCCAACCAGGGCATATGCTACTAAGAGGAGGGTCATTGCAGTGGGAAATGTTTCTGATGCTTCCAAGGGAAGCCACAAGGTCATCAAGACCCTGACCCATCCAATCAGATGGCACTAGAGGAGATAAAAGAATGTTTGCAAGTTCCCAAGAGTGACCCCCTGAGGGAACTCAGTTGACTCTTAACAATAGGTAGGAACAAGTTCAGTTTGACCAGCTGGGTCTTAAACACCTAACAAAATAAGTTTTAACCAAAATACAGTCATACCTGGGCATTTAAAAGGAAAGACAACAGTTCTTTTAACTTAAGATATACACTTGTGTTGGCCCCACAAAGAGTAAGTAAAACTGGAGGCAATAAAAAAGGGATTCTTAGACAGGAGTTCCTGATAACTATCAAAGAAGACCATCAGAAACAGAAACATTTTAGTAAATCCATACCTATAAATCTTTCTAATCTCCTATATAGGCATATTAAATCTGTTTGCTAGTATGATTATCTAGCCCTAAGTAGCAAAAATAAAGGGATGTCTACTAAACACAGAGGTTATGCCAATAGAAAAGTATTTTACAAAAATCAAATGACATACATGACATTATAAAAACTGTTATGTTTACATTCCTGATAACTCAGGTAATGTAACTAATATTCTTAAAGATTTACATTCCCCAATATAGGCCATGTCCCCATTGACCTTGTGATAGGAACTTCTTAGCTCTTATACTTCCTGGTGAAAATTACTGGTTCCTATCATTATCATGATATTCATTGACATGTTCCAGATGCTGTGACATTTATTTTGTATTAATCTCATTCCAGGACTCATGTCTTTTTGTTTCTCTCAAAGAAGCACCCACCTCTGAGATGACTTTACAACCTTTAAGATGTAAAAGTCTAAACCAGACTTTTACCATGGACCCCTCAGCTGACCCCCCAGAACATTCGTAAAAGGGAAGCCCAAACTGCTTGACTTATGTGGCCACCTTTCAGTCTGAAGCACCCAGAGTGGTCATTGTCCATTTTCCATTACAGCAATAAGGGTTCTTTAATTGGACTGGGGGTTGAGACCTGGGCAAAAGAATGATCAGTGTAGGTAATGATTGATTGGATCAGGAAGATAGGGGCTTATTCAAAAGGAAATAAAATGCTAGAGCCTCCACAGAATTTCCGCCTCCTCATCTGTTGCCAAGGTCACCTGCCTCCAGGGAATTATTCCTCCCAAAAAAGATTTGTTAAAGAGTACATACCCCTGGATGACTCTCTTCCTGTCCTTGGTCACTCCAACTTTTGGTCACATAGGCAAGGTAAGAGGAGGAGCGGGCATGAGAAGAAAGGAAATTTGAAATCTTTAAAGAGGAAAGACATCACACACCCTTGGTACAGTTTTGGACCTCTTTCTCTCCAGAGGAGTCTCTCTCTCTCTCTCTCTCTCTCTCTCTCTCTCTCTCTCTCTCTCTCTCTCTCTCTCTCTCTCTCTCTTCTCCTCTCCTTTACATAACAACATTTTGCTCTTGTCCAGGCACTTCTTGAGTATTTAATCTTCAACATGGGGAAACGGGACCAGATCCTGATTTTCAACACTGGTCTCATAAAGACTTACCAAATTCAAGTGAGTTCAGAAATAATTGATTTCATTATTATACAACCTGTGAGTGACATCTCATAATTTTTTTAAAGCAGTCTGTGGGAACAAAAAAAGGTTAAAACACAATAGCTATAATTGAGAGATAAGAAGAAAAAGTATTGTTTTTTTTTCCTTGTTTGTGGGTTTTTAACAATTCTGCTTTAATTTTTCACATTTTGAAATGCCACAGAACTAGATTTAACTGTAGGCTAACTGAGAATATAGATAGAATAAACACTGTGTCTTTCAGTATATTTTTTTTCAAAATCAGTTTATGGCATATGTGTAACATTAAGAAGTTTGAATGTCTCTCTCAACTCTTATTGCCTTCATTGAGCTCGCAATGGTTTACTTGTATAGGTGTAAAAATTCATATGAAGGTATAGTACTGGGAAATCAATAAATTTTTCTGCCATGGGAAATCTGCCCTATGTAAGATATTTCAGAATCATAATAACTACACATATCAGCCATGATATATTATTAATCAGGTATGTGTGGAAACATATAATTAAAAAATGCCAGACACCTGGATTACAAGAAATATTGTCTAATGCTTACACACTTTCCCAATTTTTCATGGCTTTTTCTTGAACAGTGCTAAAACACTGAATATGCTTTCAAATCAAATCAAGCAGATATACCAGCCAGTGGCATTAATTCTTATGGTTCAAGATTTTCAAGTTGATCACAGGCCTAAAGGTTAACCCTAGAACTATCAAACTTTTAGATGGAAAGCTAGGACAAAATCTTTTCTACTGTTAGATTAGGCAAATATTTCTTGGACACAAAAATCAGCAGTGATAAACAAATGTAATCAAAATGAATAAGTATTGCCCCATAAATATAGTTAAGAAAATGAAAAGCAAGGCACAATCTGGGAGAAAAATATTTTAAAACACATATCTGATAAAGACCATATATCCATAATATTGGGTGCATCGTTACAGCTTAAGAAGATAAATGACTTAATAATAAATTTAACAAAATATCTGAACAAATATTTCACTAAAGTCAATAAATGAATAGTAAATAAATCTATACAAGTGCAACAAAATCATTTTAAATTGAATTAAAATATAAATTAAATGTACATTAAAACCATAGTTAAATGTCATCATACACCCAGTTAGAGTGGCTCAAATTATAAAGCATGGCTATAGTAAGCAATGAAAACACTTATATATCATTTTTTCAGTAAGAAAAAAATGCTGCAACCAATGTAGGCAACTATTTGGCAGTGTATAACACAGTTCAACATAAAATCGTTCTATGACCCAGCATTTTATTTTCATGATTTTTACCCCAAATCAATTAAACACGTACACAAAAATACTTATAATCAAATTTAAGTCATGTCATTTGTAATGAACCCAAAATGAAAAAACTCAATGTCCATCAATACGCAAATAGATAAAAATATAGAATAAGCATGTATTTCAATACTGTTCATCAAAAAATAAAATGAATTAATAATACACAAAATACTATGGATGAATTCAAAAGTATTTTGTGTTGTGAAGGAAATCAGTCGATGATGCATATACTCTTTGTGATTATGTTTATTTGAAACTCAAGAAAAACAGACTCATTTTTCCAGGTGGGTGATTATGTGGATTTAGTGATCTTGGCTAGAGGGTGATGGTAATCCAAATGCACATGTCAAAAACTTTTGAATCATATGCTTAAACAGTGTATTTTCTTTGTAATTCAAATTCCATAAAGCTATCTAAAATATTTTTAAATATGTGAAAAAGGATTGGTGAGCAAGACTCTCTTAGTGACAAAGGTGAATCAAATCAGTCATTTCTGCACAATGTTAATTAAGTTTGTCAATTACTGTCTCAATTTTGAAGTAGAAAGAACTTAATTACATGACAAAATAACATGAGGTGATAAAAATTGTATAATTTTATTTTCAACACATCAATCATATATTGCCTATTGACTGATAAATTAAATATTCTTGATAATTTGTATGATAACCACTAACCTACTGGAAGTAGGGTAACTATTATCATTTTAAAGAGATATTCAAGTGAAAAATATAGAGAAAATACAAGACAAAACAATTTTTATTTGTTCTAATTAGCTATACATGACAGCAGAATATATTTATACACTTTGATATAGCATACATAAATGTGGTATGATTTCTTCTTTTTCTTTTTTTTATTATTATAGTATACAAATGGGATACATGTTGTTTCTCTATTTGTACATGGAGTCAAGGCATACCATTTGTGTAATCATACGTTTACATAGGGCAATGATGTTTGATTCTTTATTTTTTTCCCTTCCCCCCCACTCCTCCCACCCCTCTTTTCCCTCTATACAGTCCTTCTTTCCTTCATTCTTACCACACTCCTTATCCCTAACCCTAAACCTAACCCTAAACTTAATGCTAACTCTTCCCACCCCCCAATATATGTCCTCATCAGCTTATCAGCGAGATCATTCGTCCTTTAGTTTTTTGAGATTGGCTTATCTCACTTAGCATGATATTCTCCAATTTCATCCATTTGCCTGCAAATGCCATAATTTTATCATTCTTCATCGTGGAGTAATATTCCATTGTATATATATGCCACAGATTCTTTATCCATTCATCAACTGTTGGGCATCTAGGTTGGTTCCACAATCTGGCTATGGTGAACTGAGCAGCAATGAACATTGATGTGGCTGTATCTCTGTAGTATGCTGATTTTAAGTCCATTGGTATAGGCCAAGGAGTGGGATAGCTGGGTCAAATGGCGTTTCCATTCCAGCTTTCTGAGGAATCTCCACACTGCTTTCCAGAGTGGCTACACTAATTTGCAACCCCACCAGCAATGTATGAGTGTACCTTTTTCACCACATCCTCGCCAACACCTATTGTTGCTTGTGTTCTTGATAATCACAATTCTAATTGGGGTGAGATGAAATCTTAGGGTAGTTTTGATTTGCATTTCCCTTATTACTAGGGATGTTGAACATTTTTTCATATATCTGTTGATTGCTTGTACATCTTCTTCTGTGAAGTGTCTGTTCATTTCCTTAGCCCATTTGTTGATTGGATTATTCATATTCATCGTGTAGAGCTTTTTGAGTTCTTTATAGATTCTGGAAATTAGCGCTCTATCTGAAGTATGGTTGGCAAAGATATTCTCCCACTCTGTAGGCTCTCTCTTCACATTGCTGATAGTTTCCTTTGCTGAGAGAAAGCTTTTTAGTTTGAATCTATCCCAGTTGTTGATTCTTGCTTTTATTTCTTGTGCTATGGGAGTCCTGTTAAGGAAGTCTGATCCTAAGCCAACAAGTTGAAGATTTGAACCTACTTTTTCTTCTATAAGATGCAGGGTCTCTGGTCTGATTCCGAGGTCCTTGATCCATTTTGAGTTGAGTTTTGTGTAGGGTGAGAGATAGGGGTTTAATTTCATTCTGTTACATATGGTTTTCCAGTTTTCCCAGCACCATTTGTTGAAGAGGCTATCTGTTCTCCTTTGTCTAGTATGAGAAAATTGTATTTATTTGGGTTTGTGTCCATGTCCTCTATTCTGTACCATTGATCTACCTGTCTATTTTGGTACCAATACCATGCCATTTTTGTTACTATTGCTTCGTAGTAGAGTTGAAGATCTGGTATTGCAATACCCCCTGCTTCGTTCTTGCTACTGAGGATTGCTTTAGCTATTCTAGGTTTTTTATTCTTCCAGATGAATTTCATAATTGCTTGCTCTATTTCTGCAAGGTACATCATTGGGATTTTAATTGGAATTGCATTGAATCTGTATAGCACTTTAGGTAGTATGGTCATTTTGACAATATTAATTCTGCCTATCCAGGAACATGGGAGATCTTTCCATCTTCTAAGGTTTTCTTGAATTTCTTTCTTTAGTGTTCTGTAGTTCTCATTGTAGAGGTCTTTCACCTCTTTTGTGAGATTGATTCCCAAGTATTTTATTTTTTTCGATGCTATTGTGAATGGGGTAGTTTTCCTAAATTCTCTTTCTGAGGATTCATCACTTATGTATAAAAATGCATTGGATTTATGAGCATTGATCTTGTAACCTGCTACTTTACTGAATTCACTTATGAGTTCTAAAAGTTTTCTGGTGGAATTTCCAGGTTCCTCTAAACATATAATCATGTCGTCAGCAAACAGGGATAGTTTGAGTTCTTCTTTTCCTATTCGTATCCCTTTAATTTCTTTGGTTTGTCTAATTGCTCTGGCTAGAGTCTCAAGGACGATGTTGAATAGAAGTGGTAAAAAAGGGCATCCCTGCCTTGTTCCAGATTTTAGGGGGAATGCTTTCAGTTTTTCACCATTTAGAATGATATTAGCCATGGGCTTAGCGTAGATTGCCTTTATAATGTTAAGGAATGTTCCCACTATCCCTATTTTTTCTAGTGTTTTGAGCATGAAGGAGTGCTGTATTTTATCGAATGCTTTTTCTGCATCTATCAAATAATCATGATTCTTAACTTTAAGTCTGTTGATATGGTGAATGACATTTATTGATTTCCTGATGTTGAACCAAACTTGCATCCCTGGGATAAAACCCACTTGATCGTGGTGCACTATCTTTTTAATATATATTTGTATGCGATTTGCTAAAATTTTGTTGAGAATTCTTGCGTCGATGTTCATTAAGGATATTGGTCTGAAATTTTCTTTCCTCGATGTGTCTCTGTCAGGTTTAGGTATCAGGGTGATATTGGCTTCATAGAAGGAATTTGGGAGGGTTCCCTCCTCTTCTATTTCATGAAATACTTTGAGGAGTATTGGAATGAGCTCTTCTTTAAAGGTTTTGTAGAAATCGGCTGAGAACCCATCTGTTCCCGGACTTTTCTTTGTTGGTAGGCTTTTGATGACCTCTCTATTTCATTGCTTGAAATTGGTTTATTTAAGTTGTGTATGTCCTCATCGTTCAGTTTAGGTAATTCATATGTCTCTAGAAATTTGTTGATGTCTTCGAGTTTTTCTGTTTTGTTGGAGTATAGATTTTCAAAATAGCTTCTAATTATGTTTTGTATTTCAGTCGTGTCTGTTGTGATGTTTCCTTGTTCATTCCGAATTTTAGTAATTTGAGTTTTCTCCCTCTTTCTCTTTGTTAGCGTGGCTAAGGGTTTATCAATTTTGTTTATTTTTTCAAAGAACCAACTATTTATTTTGTTAATTTTTCCAATTGTTTCTTTTGTTTCAATTTCATTGATTTCGGCTCTGATTTTAACTATTTCCTGTCTTCTACTACTTTTGGTATTGGTCTGCTCTTCTTTTTCTAGGGCTTTGAGCTGTAGTGTTAAGACATTTATTTATTTGTTTCTACTTCTTTTTTTGAATGCGCCCCATGAAATAAATCTTCCTCTAAGTACTGCTTTCATAGTGTCCCAGAGATTTTGATATGATGTGTCTTTGTTCTCTTTTACTACTAAGAATTTTTTTATTTCCCTCCTGATGTCTTCTGTTATCCAATCATCATATAATAGTGTATTATTTAATCTCCAGGTATTGGAGAAGTTTCTGTTTTTATTTCTAATTTCAATCCATTATGATCTGATAGAGTACAAGGTAGTATCTCTATCTTCTTGTATTTGCTAACATTAGCTTTGTGGCATAAAATATGGTCTATTTTAGAGAAGGATCCATGTGCTGCTGAGAAGAAAGTGTATTCGTTCTTTGTTGGATGGTATATTCTATACATGTCCGTTAAGTCTAAATTGTTGATTGTGTTCTTGAGATCTATGGTTAATTTATTCAATTTGTTTGGACGATCTATCCAGTGGTGAGAGAGGTGTGTTAAAATTGCCTAGTATTATTGTGTTGTGTTCTATTTGATTTCTGGAATTAAGAAGGATTTGTTTGATGTACGTGGATGAGCCAATGTTCGGGACATAGATATTTATGATTGTTATGTCTTGCTGATTTATGCTTCCCTTAAGCAGCATGTAATGTCCTTCTTTATCCCTTCTGACTAGTTTTGGCTTGAAGTCTACATTATCTGAAATGAGGATGGATACTCCAGCTTTTTTGCTGTGTTCGTGTGCATGGTATGTTTTTCCCCATCCTTTCACCTTTAGTCTATGGGTATCTCTTTCTATAAGATGAGTCTCTTGCAGGCAGCATATTGTTGGATTTTTCTGTTTAATCCAATCTGCCAGTCTATGTCTTTTGATTGACGAGTTCAGGCCATTAACATTCAGGGTTATTATTGTGATATGATTTGTATTTCCAGTCATTTGACTCATCTTTGTTTTTTGACATGATTTGGTTTCTCCTTTATTTGGCTATTCCTTTAGGCTAGCGCCTCCTGTTGCTGATTTGCATCGTTGTTTTTCATCTCTTCCTCATGGAATATTTTGCTGAAAATGTTCTGTAGTGCTGGATTTCTTTTTGTAAATTCCTTTAGCTTTTGTTTATCATGGAAGGATCTTATTTCATCATCAAATTTGAAGGTAAGTTTTGCTGGGTATAAGATTCTTGGTTGGCATCCATTTTCTTTCAGGGCTTGGTAAATGTTGTTCCAGGCCCTTCTAGCTTTTAGGGTCTGGATTGAAAAATCTGCTGATATTCTTATTGGTTTCCCTCTGAATGTAATTTGATTCTTTTCTCTTGCGGCCTTTAAAATTCTGTCTTTATTTTGTATATTAGGTATCTGCATAATAATGTGCCTTGGTGTGGGTCTGTTGTAATTTTGTATATTTGGAGTTCTATAAGCCTCTTGTACTTGGTTTTCCATTTCATTCTTCAAATTTGGGAAATTTTCTGATATTATTTCATTGAATCAATTGCTCATTCCTTTGGTTTGTTTCTCTAAGCCTTCCTCAATCCCAATAATTGTCAAATTTGGCCTTTTCATAATATCCCATAATTCTTGTAGAATCTGTTCATGATTTCTTACCATCTTCTCTGTTTGGCCAACTTTGTTTTCAAGATTAAATATTTTGTCTTCAATGTCTGAGGTTCTGTCTTCCAGGTGTTCTACCCTATTGGTTATGCTTTCTATGGAGTTTTTAATTTGGTTTATTGTTTCCTTCATTTTAAGTATTTCAGTTTGTTTTTTTTTTCAGTATCTCTAACTCTTTATTGAAATGATCTCTTGCTTCCCGTATTTGGTCTTTTAACTGTTGATTGGTGCGATCATTTAATGCCTGCATTTTCTCTTTCATCTCCTCCTTCAATGCCTGCATTTGCTCTTTCATCTCCTTGTTTGCTTCCCTGTTTGTTTTAATTATGTACATTCTGAACTCCCTTTCTGACATTTCTTCTGCTGTGCTGTCATTGGGTTTTATTTATGTAGTATCTAGGTTTTTTTGGGACATTTTCTTCCCTTGTTTTCTCATATTGGTCAGATGTCAGTGGGAATTTGAGATATTGTAGATTTCCTCTATTGGCTTATAGTGTCCTGGTAGATTTCCAGTGTATCACCTCCCAGCCTTCAGTAGCCTGAAGTCTTGGAGGAACTTGATAATGCATTGCTTCCGAAGAAAGCTGCCCCTAGCCCCTACTGGTTCCAGGGCTTGGAGCTGGCTCTGTGCGGAAAGGCTCTCACTGGGGGCCTGCACCGTGCGGCTGGCCGTGTGTGAGGAGCCCACCGCCGGAGTGTGGAAGACTACCATGGGAAGACTCTAGCTGCCCTACCCTGCTATGATAACCTCACCCCTATCTGTGCCTGGCTCCCAGGCCAAGTTTCGCCCAGTGGGGGAGACTCACCCCATGTCTCTATTTTTGTCCAAGTCTCTCGATGACTCCCCTTCTTGAGTCCTGGGGTCTGGAGTGACTGGAGATGCAGTCACCCTCTAGGTCACCATCCTGGATCGCCCCGTGGAAAGAGCCTGCGGCCGGAGTGGGCAGAGCTGCCTGAAGAAGTCTCTGGCTGCCCTGCCCTGATCCCAGATGCTGCTTGGGGATCGAAGTTCTCCGTTGGCTCGGGGACTTGTGGCTGTCTCTTTGTAGAAAAATTCTCACTGGGCGGTCTGTTCCAAGAAGCTAGCCTTGAAAGGCACCTCCCACCGTAGGGGTCTAGGCTGCTTGGGGAGGTCGCTGGCTGCCCTGTCCTGGTCCCTGAAGCCACTTGCGGGCCAGAGTATGCTGCGCTGGCTCCGGGACTTGGAGTTTGTTTTGATCAGAAAGGCTCTCAGTAGGGGGCCTGCTCCGAGAACCTGGAGAAGCTGGCTGTGTGGGAGGGGCCCAGTGCCGGAGTGCGCAGGGCTGCCTATGGAAGACTCTAGCTGCCCTGCCCTGCTCCAATAAGCCACCTCTATCTGGGCCTGCCACCCGGGTGGAACTTTACCCAGTGGGCAGACTCACCCATGGCTCTATTTTGGTCCGAGTCTCTCAATGCCTCCCCTTCTTAACTCCTGCGTTCTGGAGCGACTGGGGATGCAGTCCCCCTCTAGTCCGCCATCTTGGATCGCGCCCCGTGGAAAGAGCCTGCAACCAGAGTGGGCAGAGTCGCCTGAAGAAGTCTCTGGCTGCCCTGCCCTGATCCCAGATGCTGCTTGTGGATCGAAGCTCTCCGTTGGCTCGGGGACTTGTGACTGTCTCTATGTAGGAAAGCTCTCACTGTGCGGTCGATTTCTTCTTTTTCTGATTGTACATGTCACAGAGTCACATTGGTCATGCAGCCATATATGTATATAAGGTAATAATGTCTGTTTCATTCTACTATCCTTCCTACCCCCATATGCCATCCCCTCCCTTCACTCACCTCTACCTAATATAAAGTAACTCTATTCTTCCCTAGTGCCCCGCCCCCACACTGTAAATTAGTATCCACATATCAGAGAAAATATTCAGTCTTTGGTTTTTTGGTTTGGCTTATTTTACTTAGCATGATATTCTTCAACTCCATCCATTTACTGGCAAATGCCATAATTTTGTCCTTCTTTAAAGCTAAGTAATATTCCATCATATGTATGTATATAAAATATAAATATATATAATATATACTATTATGTATAACATAAAATTTCCCTTTTTAAGATTTCTAAGATTTTTAATATTTCCATTTTCAGAGTAAATTTATATGGACTAGGTGTTCCAGGTAAATGAAAAGTATTACCAGACTATACAGTAAAATCTAGTTATATGTTACTTATATCTGACAAAAGAAAAAATTCTGAAGCATATTAAATTTCCAATCAAACTCAGAGGGAGAGTGTGGAGGGGGGAAGAGAAAAGAGAAGTTAATTCATTAACACTGGAGGAAAAAATAAACAAAAAATTGTTGATTTTGAAATTTTGACTTAAATCCTATCACCACAGACCATCAGGGTTTCTATATCCTGCTTATGTAAAAACTTTCAAGACTTTTAACACCCACCAATCCAGAACGACATGGCCTAACCCTAGCTCTCCCTTCTCCTGTTTATCCCACCCATCTTAGGAATTGGTATAGGTGAAAGTGATTTCCTTTCCCAAAGGTTTGAAAATGTTCTTAGCTCTAGTCCAGTGCACATATTCCCACTGCTATCTGGCCTTGCTGCTGGTGGTTGTAGGAACTTATCTCAAGACCTGGTCCTTTCTTTTACTGACTAGTATCTGTAATGACTAAGTAAACTCCTATGTCACAGAGTTGGTCTCTAGAATTTTGGTTTAACAAGTCAAATTTATAAGATCATAGAAAGTTCAGAAATAATGGCACTGTAAAGAAATGAGAAGTTAAAAATGAAAGTAAAGCAAAACTAAAAGGTTTGAGCTATTATTTGGATATAAAATATTCAATTAACTAATTAATAAAAGAATAAAATAGCCTAACATAGGTGAATCTAGATAGATAAAATGTTAGGGAAAAATGAAAATCACAAATTATCATTACAGTTATGTGATGTCATCAAACCTCCCCCAATTACAGTGCTTTCCTGACTCACATAATTAATGACTTACATTTATGGAAAACATACAGCAATTTGGACACAATAATTTTAGAATTTTTGTGTATACAAAGAAGATTTGCAAATAATTGACCAAATTATAAAAAAAGCAATTTTCCGTAACTGTAGCTATTATCAATGGTGTAAAAATCATCCACTGATGATTAATACAAGTAGATTAGAATTTAATAAAAATAGGAAACCAAAATTCTATCCTCTGAACATTTTAAAGCACACTGCTAAAATAACTAAGTTCAAAGAAATATTAAAATTAATAATTTATAAAGCAATTCAATATGTATGCTTCCTTAGTCCATTTTATTCTTCCATAATAGTACATGAGAATGGGTGATCTATAATGAATAAAAATGTATTTGACTCTTGGTCCTGAAACTAGAAATTCAAACTTTGAGTAACTATACCTAATAAGAGCTACTGTGTCATCTCTTGGCAGAATGGCCCAGAGAGGATGTGAGTGAGGAAGAGATTAAATTTTCCACCTCAAAACTTCTTATAATTTGTACTAATCCATTTGGGGGGAGGCTCCTCATGACTCAGACACCTCCCATTAGGCCCCTCCTTTCAACACTGCTGCACTGGGAATTAATTCCAACATGTTCTTCTGGGGTACACGTTCAAACCAATGTGTTCTTCCCCAATCCCACAAATGCATGGGCTTTTTAAATACAAAATACACTCATTCAATCTAATAGTCCCTGTTATGGTTGGATGTGAGGTGTCCCCTAAAAGCTCACATGTGAGACAATGCAAGAAGGTTCTGAAGAAAAATGATCGGGTTGTGAGAGTCTTAACCCAATCAGTGAATTGATCCCCTGACAGGGATTAACTGAGTGGTAACTGAAGTGGTAGGGTGTGGTTGGAGGAGGTGGGAATTGGGGGCACGGCTTTGGGTGTAAGTCCCTGGCAAGTAGAGACCTCTTTCTCTGCTTGCTGATCAGCATGTGAGCTGTGTTCCTCTGCCACACTCTTTTGCCATGATGTTCTGCCTCACCTGGAACCCTGAGGAATGGAGCCAGCTTTCCATGGACTCAGACCTCTGAAACTGTAAGTCTTCAAATAAACTTTCCTCCTCTACAGTTGTTCTTGTCAGGTCATGTAGTCACAGTAGTGAAAAAGCTGACTAAAATAGTCCCCAAAGTCCTAACTTGCTTCAGCATCATCTAAAATGTCCAAAACCCAGAATTACATTGAAATTGGATATGGGTGAAGTTTAAGGAGCCGTGTCATCCTGAGGCAAATTCTCCTCCAGTTGTAAGGCAGTGAAATTAATAATTTATCTACTTCAAAAGCACAATCATTGGTAAGGCATAGGACAAACAGTCACATTACAAAAGACAGAGGGAAGAAAAGGGGTTAAATGACCCCAGGTAAGTCCAAAATCCAACAAGGAAAACAACATTAACTCTTAATGCCAAACCTGTAACTGCATGCCTCTTCAACCTCAGGCCAACAAAAGCCCCACCATATTATTTATGATTCAAAGAACTTGAAGGACTCAATATAGAGGCATTGGACATTTTATTATTCACATGCTCCTCAGCAATGGAAGGCCAGGGAAAAATAGAGGAGCCATGTCATGCCTGCACACACCCCTAGCTTGTAATTAACTATCTATCTATCTATCTATCTATCTATCTATCTATCTATCTATCTAATCTATCTCTCTATCCTTCTATGGTTTTGTAAAACTGCACATAAGACTTCTTCAGATGTATCATGAGTACATACCTTTACCTCACAACAAAGGACATTCTGCCTTGATTCTGTCTTAGAGATTGGGAATGAGAAAAGTGGTTAATTTCCCTCCTCCTTACACATCATAATACATTCTAAGCAATTCTTCTTAGTTCATTGCCAGGAATAACAAGCCTTCCCGGGCACTGACTGGTGTTAAGCAATAACAATGCCCCACATCCTGGATACACTGTGACAGGTTTTGGGGTCTCAGGGTCTCAGGCAGTTACATTCCTATTGCTTTTCTGGACTTGGTCCACCTAGCATTTCTCATGAATTGGATTCACCCATCCGCCATTTTCTCAGTCTGGAGGTGCATGCTTGTTCTATTCAGTTTTTTTTTTTTTTTAATTATTTTTTATTTTTTGCTGCTATAACCAAAAAACCTGACAAGAACAATTTTAGAGGAGGAAAATTTTTTATTTGGGACTTATAGTTTCAGAGGGCTCAGTCACTAGACTCAGTTGCTGTGGGCTCAAGGTGAGACAGAACATCATCGTGGAAAGATGTAGAAGAAGAATACAACTCAGGACATGACAATCATGAAGCAGAAAGAGAGAACTCTGATCACTAGTCACACTCTACCTGCCTTCAGTTGTCACTGAGTTAACCCATTCAAGTGAATTAATGCACTAATTAGATTAAGGTTCTCATGACCCAATCGGTTCACCTGTAGACTTTCTCACATTTTCTCACACATGAGTTTTAGGGGAACACCTCATATCTAGAACACATGCTGATGCCCCTGCAGTTCTAAGGGTTTAGAGTCTGCAACGCTCTCACAGCTCAACTAGGCATTGCCCTAGCGGGGATGTTAGTCTCTGAATTCCCAGGCTGTCTAGGACATACATTGCAATCTAGGTTACCTCTGTGACCCCAAAGCTCTTGCATTCTGCACATCTGTAGTATTAACACTATGCAGGATTGCAAACTTTATGATTTATACTTCCTGGTGCAGTGGATCAATCTGTAGCCAGGTCTACTTCAGTCATAACTAAGATGATTACAGGCTGAGAATGCAGCTCAGTGATAGTACTTGCCTGACATGCATGAGGCCCTGAATTAAAATCCCAGCCCCACGAAAATAAATAAATAAATAGTTGGGTTGGCTAAAGCTCACTATATCAAGTGGGGAAAGGGCAGGAAATGCTGAAATCCTTCATGGAAAACCTGCCTGTGTGGAAACCTCACACTCAAGGTCCTGCTCTGGGTCCCTTATGGGAAGAGAAACTTCAAGGATCTCTGAAATGCCTTCAAAGTCCTTCTCCCGTTGTCCTGAAGAATGGCACATGGCTCACTTCTATCCATAATAACCTCTTTAGCAAAGAAAGCTTTGATCACACCTTTGGTTGGATCTCCTATATATCTCTTTATTTATTTATTTATTTTTAATTTTTATTTTTTACAGACTGCATTTTTAAACTTGGCATTAATCCACACATGAGCGTGCAGCCCTCATGATCTAAACAGCTCTCATTAGGCCCCACCTCCCAATGCAGTTACATTGACCATTAAGTTTACAGTACATGCCATTTTTGGAGACATATTCAAATCATAGTAAATTCTCATTAATAAACTTGGTAATATAATATTAATAATACAATGCCAAAAATACTTAGAGGAAATTATTTTCAAATGCTTAAAATAAAATGATAACATAAATAATAATAAGCTAATTAATGTAATTTGAGATGTTAATACACAAAGAAAATACTGCAACAATATTAATAGTTTATTTAAAAAAGAATAGAATAGACAAATTTGATTCCTTTTCATGAACAATTAAATAAATATATTTTGTTGAGGATAATCAAGAAACAATGAGAAGGGGTAAATAATATAAAGAATTTTAAAGATGGGACACTAATAGAGTTCTAGCAAATATTTTAAAATATAAAAATTATACTATGAAAAACCGGATGGTAATATTTTTGTAACAGACTAACTGGACAATTTTCTTGGAAAAAGAGTTAAAGAAAATACATTTTTAAAATATTGACTATAATCATTAAATAAGTTAAATCAATGTTTTACCATATTTCTCAACGGGAAATATGATTGATATCATATACAATCATACAATGCAAGTTGTGTCAAATTTATGAAGCAGATTGTTCTTTCTTCATAGAAATTTCTTTGCCATTGAATACCAAAAAAATCTAATGCACTCAACTGTTTTTTTCTTTATTTTTTTCTCTCAGTGCTGGGGGATTTGAACCCAGACCCTCCTGCATGCCAGGCCAGCACTTTACCACTGAGCCACATCCCCAGCCCTGCTGAGTCACATTTGCCAGCCTGCACCCAACTCTTTCATAAGTTTGTTACAAAACTTTTCTAACAAAATTGGACAAATGTGGCCAGGCATAGTGGTGCTTGTCTGTAATCCCAATGGTTTCGGAGGCTGAGGAAGGAGGATCACAAGTTCAAAGCCAGCCTCAACAACTTAACAAGACCCTAAGCAACTTAGTGAGACCCTGTCTCAAAATTGAAAAAAACAAAAAGGGCTGAGGATGTGACTCAGTGTTTAAGAACACTTGGGTTCAATTTCTGGTACAAAACAAAATTGAACAAATGCAAAAATTCAAGAAAAGAACGGGTAACTTCATGGTTGCACTCATAGACATAGATTAAAAACAAACAAACAAACAAAAAAAAAAACCACAAATCTTTAAAGTGGTCAAGCAAACCTAATTCAATCATGTGCAAATATTAAAAAGTTATGCAACATCGATATCAACCTAGGAATACAGAGGCAGTTAAATAAAATGTAGTATTTTACCAGTCATAAACTAACATAGAAAAATATGTGATCTTCTCAATAAATGCAAGAAAAAAAATTGAAAAAAATTACCTTTTAAAAAATCTCCTCAGTAAAATACTTAACCTGATAATGTATGCCTCCTTAAAGATCTCAGTAATAAAATTATATGTATTCACTTCAAGTTTTAAAAAAGCATTACCCTTTCCTTTCTTCCTAGACTCAGCTGTAATTATAAATAAATATTATAAAAAAGAGAAGAAAAAACTGGTATGTGAATATTGAGAAAAATATGACTGAGATTACACTGAGATGCCAAAGTATACAGACATGCAAGGATCAGTTCCATTTAAAATGCCAACAGAAAACATAAAATACTATTTTTATTGCAGGAACACCTCAATAACTAATAATTAGACAATGTCTCGAGGAATATCATTTCTTTCATAATTGATATTTAGACACAGTACCATTCCAATTGATATCCAGACATGGTTTATGTAAAACTTGACCAACTCTTTCTGACAATTATAGACAAAGAAGATAGAGTAGGAAAATTATACTACCGGGTATCAGGATTGATTTTAAAAGCATCACACTTTAAATTCCGAAATATATGCCCAGAACAATAACAAGAGCACAAGTGAAAAAACAACTTCTCAGTACCAGACATAGTTACATGAGAATTGGAATGTTTCAGACTTGATTTTACATAGCATTGGGGAAATCATATCAGGCAAATTTTGTTTTTGTGGAGGAATATTGAGTTAGATCTTCAGTCTTTATACAAGAAAGTCAATCCTGATGGAATAATCCCTTAAATGGCAAATGCCACACTTTGAGTCATGTAGAGGAACATGCTGTGTTCCAGGTTCTTTTCTGTGATGATCAGTCAGGTGAGGCCACAAAAGGTGACTAAGGACAAGAAAACAAAGGTGCTCAAGGGTCCTGGAAGCAGGAGGCTCAGCATGCCATGCAGGTCTGTAATGGAAAAGCACCAGGTTTTGATCAGGAGACATAAGAAGGAAGAAGGAAAAAGTCTAGCCACAGCATTTATTGGGGTTCAGAGGGAAGGAAAGTCAGGGCACAGTGAAGAGTTGAGGAGTGATTAGTGATTAGTTTGGCAGTCTTGGGGGCATCTGAGCTGTCCCTAGTTCCTAGAACCTGGTCCGTGGTGACTAAGACAAACAATATTACCTCCTGTGGTGCAGGGGCCAGAGAGAGGAAGTATGGTTCCATGCTGGAGGACACCATGCTAAGTGAAGTAAGCCAGATTTAGAAAATCAAGGGCTGAGTGTTCATAAGCTGAAGGTAGAACACAAGTAAGGGGATAAAGGGTGGAGGGGTGGGTACCATAAAGACGGAGGGATGGTCTGCAGAGTAGAAGGAGATTGAGGGCGAGGGAGGAGAGACAGGGGATAAAGTAAGAGGGGAGAAAATGCAGAATAAATTTGGCAAAAATTAGGTTATGCACATATATGAATATACCACAGTGAATCCCACCTTTATGTATATCTATGAAGCTCCAATTTAAAATATATAAATGAGTAGAATATAGTAGAGCATAAGAAGAGAATGAGAAAGGAAGGAGGGGAAGGGAAGGTAGGACACCATGGACTGAAATGGAATAAATTAAATTCCATGCATGTATGTCAAAATGAACCCAACTATTATGTATAATTATAATGCAAAAATCAAAGCAAAAATTTAGGTAACAAGGATATTAATATAGTTATAATAACTATATTCCACATGGTAAAAAATTAGAGACAGAAGAACATGAAAGTTAACCAAATTTAAGTTATAAGAATGAAAATTAAGATGTCTCAGATGAATTTTATACTGCATTGGATTAATAGTGGTTTAGATTTTGCCAAAGAGAAGATTTCTGAATGTATTAGAAACTATCAAAATTGAAGCACAGAGAAAAAAAGTCAAAACAATATAAAGATAAACAATTTTTGAGGCAACTTTAGGCAGTCTAATTTATAGGAAGTTAGGTTGACAAATAGCAGATCACTTAAAAAATAATGAAAATTTCCAAACTCCATGGTAAAAATAAATGGACACACATACAAAACTCAGTGAAACCAAAACACAAGAAACAACAAGAAAATAATACCAAAGCCCATCATATTCAAATTACTTAATACAAAGGGTACAAATGAACTCTTAAGAGCAGCCATAGAAAGCAGACATGTTCCACACAGAGGAACAAGATAAAGATGACATATTTCCTGCTGTAAACTGTGTTAAACAAGGAACCAGCAGATCAACACCTTTAAAGAAAAATAGACTCCCAACTTAGAATTTTTTAACTGGCAGAAATATCTTCAAAAACTAAAGGTGAAATAAAGACATTTTCAGACTTAGGAAAGTTGAAAGAATTCCACATCAGAAGTCTCACACTTCAAGAAATGCTAAAGGGAGTCTTTCAGACAGAAGGAAGATGATACTAGGTAAACACCTGAAAAGAAATGAAGTGCACTAGTAACAGTTACAATACAGGTAAATGCCAAGATTGCTTTTCCTTATTATGTAAATATCTTTGAAAGATAATTGTTTTTTTTTCAAAATGACAACAATATTTTCTATGGTTTATTCTATGTAAAGGCAAAATGCATATGGGAATTACAGCGATCAAAACAGTATGTCATTGGTATGAAGATGGATAATACATAGAATAGAAAATGTAGAAACAAACTTAGTTATATGGAAACTGATTCTGGTATGAAGATGGATAATGCACAGAATAGAAAATGTAGAAACAAACTTAGTTATATGGAAACTGATTTTTACAAAGGCATAAAGGCAACATAATGGAGAAATTGCAGGCTTTTCAACAAGTTATGCTAAGACAGTTGATTATCACCTTATTTTAGTAGTTTATGGTTATGGTTTGTATATAAAGTGTCCCCCAAAATTCCTGGGTTAACATAAACATATTCAGAGGTAATGTAATTATTAGTTTATAGGAATTAATGTGAATTATGAGAATTATGATCATTTAATCAATCCATCCTAGTTTGAATGGACTGGCTGTTTGGTAACTGCAGACAGGTGGGGCATGGTTGGAGGAGGTGGGTCTCTGGGACCGAGTCCTCAGAAGATTCATTTTTTCTGCTGCTCTTTCCCCCATTTTTATCTGCTTCCTGACAGTCAGAATGTGAACAGCACTCTTCCACCATGATGTTTTGTTTTATCTTGGGCCTAGAGCAATGGAGTCAGCTGATCATGGACTGAACCTTTAAAACTCTGAGTGTATAATAAACTTTCCCTTCTCTAAGTTGTTCTTGTCTGATATTCAGGTTACAGCCTATGTCCTGGAACTTCCAGTAACCTACCGCACAACCTTTTCCATACTACTTTATGGTCTAACCTATTACCTAATTTGCCGATTAACTTTATATGCTATTTACTATTACTTCACAAGATTATGTGGTTCACAAGGGAAGTTGTGTGGTACATGCTTAAGAAACATCCATTAAAAGAATGAAAATGCCAGGTGCAGAGGCACATGCCTGTAATTCCAGCTACTCTGGAGGCTGAGGCAAGAGGATAATAGGTTCAAGGTCAGCCTGAGCAACTTAAAGAGAACTTACCTTAAACTAAAAAATGAAAGGGCTGGGGATGGAGATCAGTGGCAGAGTACTTGCCTAGCATATATGAGGTCCTGGGTTTAATCCCTAGTAGCACAAAAAAAAAAAAAAAAAAAAAAAAAAGGAAAGCAACTAAAATGTTGTTATGCTTGGTTGTTTACAGGAAGAAGGAACAAGGAATAGAAATAGAAAGGCATAGTAGTGATATTATATATAAAACTATTTTATTATAAAGATAACATAACATTTAATTATATATAAAACATTATATATAACATTATATATAACATATATGTCTATATATATTTGAAGAATCACATGATATTAAAACATGTATTATTTTGATTTTTGAGTGGTAATATAAATTATATACCAATGACCTATTATTGTTGACAATTGACCCAACATGTATCTCTTACACAGTCTGTTTCCTGAATTGACTTGTTGATTTAGGTTTTTTATCTGAGTGTGGCTAAATTAGAAAAATCCTGTCCCAGACAGTTTTTTCCTGTGGTGAGCATGTCTTTTGTAATCTAACCTGGAAGCTCTAGATACTAAATGGCACTCTCAGACAATAGGTAAAAACTGGGACTTTGCTATGAAAAACCTGATGTATGGTCAAACTTCTAAAACTCCCAGGAAACCTTGGGTTATTGTATAATTATAGTTGAGCATGGAATTATATCAGATGAATTGAATGAAGTCTTCATTCTTTCTACTTAGTATAACTGTTCATAAATTTTGGGTCAGGACATTAGTATACATGGATATTATCTCCAAAATATTATGCACAATATAAACAATGGATTATTTTTATAAATTTTGAAAAAATTAAGTTTTTTTAAGAAATATGGTTCCAAATGTGTCCATTAAAGATTTGTGAACCTATATGTCCTTTTCCTTAGATTCATGTTTTACAGACCTTTATGTTTCATGATCTGAACTTTCTTGTAAACATTTAAAAATTATACCTGTTTAAAAACATTTAATAGCATCTGTCTGCCATGTGCAGACAGCAAGAGAAACAACATAAGATTCTAGAGAGATTAGGTAAGTTACTCATGTGTACTATAAAATATCATTTAAACTGAACAGGATGGTATGGCAGAGAAGCAACTTCTTTCTCGTTTTGGTATTCTCTGCATTTCTAATATTTTCACATCATTTCAATTCTCTGCTGTGCCTGTTACTGTCAGATTTTGGCAGGTGGTCCTGGTGATTTTACAATAGCAAGCATTCCACTAGTTCCTAACACCCAAGGCCAGATGGGTATATTGGTACACCTCCTACAGATCCAGTTGTCTGTCAAGCTCTTCTCCTATGAGAGAACACAGCCTGTTAGCTAGTTCAGCTCCTGAAGGAGCAGAGTTTCAAGTATGTAATCTTTGAGTTCAGAGAAACAGCTTTGAGATGCATAAATAAAATTAAATTGGGGAAGAACTTAAATAACATTGCAGTTATCATTCACTTTTCAAATAAATGTTGTGATTTAGAATTATTATTATTATTATTATTATTATTATTATTATTTTTAGTTTACAGAAAACTTGTAAAGATCATAATGAGTGTTTCCCAATAGACCTCAATAAGTTCCAGTTTCTCCTACTGGTGACACTTTTCTAAATACAGAATATAACATTAAGACATGGTGTTAATTCAATTCCAATTATGATAAAATTTTAAAGTACTTAAAAGGCTATTTCCAGCAAGACAATATTTTGTAGATACAGATGTTTGTCTGTAATTGTTCATAGATTTTATTCAGTGCATCTTTTCCTTTAATTGCAAACATAATCTAAATTGCTGTATTCATTTAAATTATATATAAGTGAAATAGGTCAAATTTATCTGTGGAAATCTGTATCACCAGTATTTGAAACAACCCCTACAGGATCACTGCTATGAAAAAGAAGGAATAAGGACTTAAGTAGTGCCTTAAATAAATCTAAATTGGGCATAGTTATCTGAAATTGCTTTATGCCAGCTCGTAAGCTCTTCCTCAGTAATTCAAGGTTATTGTATAATTACAAGGTTTTTGTTGAGATCTAAATTAATGAAGGATGTTGGAAAGCACTAAAAATAGCACCCAAGAAATGCATGTTTCTGCAACTTGGTGAAATGACTTGTGGTGATTATACATCATTTCTTGGAAGTCTACACTGTCATTATTTCTCAATTTTGAATACCCACTAGATTCATGATACTTTTTAGACCATGTAAATGCTTTGATCTCCTCCTCCAAGAGAATCGTATATTCTGCTATATAGTAGAAAGCGAAAATAAATTAATACATATTATTTATATGTCTCTGTGTGTATGCATATATATGTATGTGTGTATATATATATATATATATATATATATATAATCTGTATACAGTATACCCATATATACATATATGAGCCCACACATAGGTACATGCATGTCTCTGTGTATACTTGTTATAGCTTGGTGTCACTATAATGAAATGTCTGGGCACTTAATTATAAAGAGAACTCCTAAATGCAAAAAATAAAATCAAAAATCAATAAATGGGATGGATTGAAACTAAAAATGTTCTTCTCAGCAAAGGAAACAATCAATAATGTGAAGAGAGTGCCTACAGAGTGGGAGAAAATCTTTACCACACACACATCAGATAGAACACTAATCTCCAGGATATATAAAGAACTCAAAAAACTTAACACCCAAAATCAACCCAATCAATAAATGGGCTAAGGAACTCAACAGATACTTCACAGAAGAAATAAAATCAACCAACAAATATATGAAAAAAATGTTTAGCATCTCTAGAAATTAGAGAAATACAAATCAAACTACTCTAAAATTTCATCTCACTCCAATCAGAATGGCAATTATCAAGTATACAAGCAACAATAAATATTGGTGACGATGTGAGGGGAAAGGTAACTCTTATGTTGCTGGTGAGCCTGCAAATTGGTGCAACTGTAAAGCACTATGGAGATTCCTTAGAAAACTTGGAATGGAACCACCATTTGACCAGCTGTCCCACTCCTCAGTCTATACCTAAAGGACCTAAAATCAGCATACTACAGTGATGCAGTCACTCAATGTGTACAGCAGCTCAATTTACAATAGCTAGCCTATGGAATAAATCTAGATTCCCTTCAATAGATGAATACATAAAGAAACTGTGGTATATATACAAAATGGATTAGTACTTAGCCTTAAAGAATGAAATTGTGGCTTTTGCAGGTAAATGGATAGAGTTGGAGAATATGCTAAGTGAAGTAAGCCAATTTCATAGAAACAAAGGCCAAATGTTTTCTCTGATAAGTGAATGCTGATCCATAGTGTTGGGGTTTGTGTAAGAGAAGAATGGAGGAATTTGGATTGGGCAGAGGGGAGTGAGGGGAAGGGAGCGAGTATGGCGGGGGAAGATGGTGAAATGAAATGGACATTATTACCTTATGTACATGTATGATTGCATGAATGTTGTGACTCTGCATCATGTACAATCAGAGAAATGAACATTTGTGCTCCACTTGTGTACAATGAGTTGAAATGCATTCTTCTGTCATGTAGATCTAATTCAAACAAATAAAACAAGAGAGAGAGGACAGTGTTTTACCCTCACAGGTTTGGAAGTTTAAGTCCTTGATTGATTAACCCTGTTACTTTGGACCTGTGACAAGGCAGCACCTTGTGATGGGAATGTGTAGAGGAACAAAACAACCTGTATCACCAGCCTTCAGGGTTCCATATTCCCTTTTGAGAGCCTCAGTTGACCTCAGGGCCTGCCAGGAGGCCCCCCATCTCAGAGGTTCCACCACCTCTCATTTACGCCACCCTGGAGACCAAGCCTTGGGAAGACCTTCAATATCAGTGGACTTACATACTTGAATGCGTACATATATTTGGATAGCTGACTGTACTGACATTGCACTTAAAGATAAATAAAACTGAAAATCATAATTCTCTAACAAGGAAATAATATTCATGCTTTGAAAAGAATTAAAATCCTGTAGGGAAGATGTGTTCCTGTGACTAAAACATGGCTCTCATGAGAGTCAAAACCAAAAATACCTGGATACACATTTTAATGACCCAAAAGCATCCTATTAAATGTGAGTTTCCTTTTACCTTTACCAACATTTTCACCAGATAATAACACAGTATCTATCTTGCTGTATAGTTGTAGGACGGACTTTGAGGTACAGAGGCAGAAAGTACTTGGTGCAAAGATGTCTGGGACCAAATTTTGTCTTTGCTAATCACCAGCTCTTTTATCTCAAGCAGGAGTTTTGTCTTTATGTGCCTCACATTTCCCATGAAAATAATAATAGCAGATTGGTCTTTGTGATGTATAAATGAGTTAATATGTGAAGAAGACTTACTTAAAACCATGCTTGGTAAGTACCCTCCCTGTGATTGTGACTGTTACTTTTTTTACTATGATTATTATTATTTGGTTGATACAAATTTATTCTGAGTAAGTAGATTGCTAATCTCATTTAGTTTAAATAAGAGTTCATAATTTATGCCATTTATTAAAAGAGCAAACTACCTTCTGGCATTTGAAGAAAGTGAGTAAAGGACATACAATGTTTGAAATGTATGGGGCCAGAAATATTATTGTAATAACCAGAGTGGTAAAATTTTAAGAAAAGCGTTTTATTTCCATTGATATATTATGCACATGAAAGACTCACCTTTCAGGAATATGCCTGATAATCTGGCAGCATAACCATTGAAAAAATATCTACAAACTGAATTACTGTGTATATTTCTATATGAAATCAACAGTATTTATTCTGACATCAAGATGTTAATTAGACAAATTTAAAGCAACACTAATTTCAGGTGATTTCTCATTAAATGATTTTAGGAGATGTAAGAGGTATTTAGATTTTTTGAAAATACAATTCACAAAAAAAAAGGATTGTCACATTCCAAAAAAGGCAAACACTTCTTGATGATTCAGGAACCACTGTAAAGATGATACATAAAGCTCATAAAAATCTGAATTTATATAAAGAACACATTGGTTAATAAAAATCATCAAGTCAAAGAATTTCCAAATTTAGTCAAAATGATAAAATTTGGTATGCTCTGAAATTTTGTGCTTTGTATGTAAAGAAAAATTATAAGCCTTTTTCCCATAATTTGTCAATCACTCTAAGATTGTACAGGACATTCTAAATGATGCATGAAAAATAGACTACTTTCTTTCTAACCTAAAATTAATACAAAAAAATTTAATTAACCATGCTAGAAAAAGTACTGATTTGTTCCATTTTCATCTGAAAAAACATTGTATAAAAATCATTATTGCAGATAATGTGATAATATGTGGCTAAATATAAATTAGTACATTATCATATATATTTATATATATACAAGGCAATTAATTAACAAAGTATTGAGTTTTTATAATTGTTTATATTTGTATATTTTTAAAATATTTGTAATTAAATGTGATTCCTCATTCCAAATAAATATGAACTTTCTTGACAATTTAATGTTTATAATTTGCAATTTTTTAAAGGAAACAAACATGCTTCTACCCCCAAATTTTAGAATGTCAGGCTCTGAAAAGTTTCAGGGTTCCAGGATTCATGTCTATATTTTCTAAAGCTGCACAGGTGATTTTGAAGGACAGCCAGGTTAAAAAGCATTGGCATAATTATTAGAACTGCAAAGATATATTAAGAATATGACTCTGGTTAGACCAGAAACTATGCAATTCCTAGAAGAATACATAGGTCAGAATTCTAGTAAAGAGGCAGAGGCAATGACTTTCTCAGTAGGACTCCTAAAGCTCAGGAAATCATGCCAAAAGTTAATAAACAGGACAGCACCAAATTTAAAATTTTTCTGCATTCTTTTAAAAATAATTTTAAAAATTTATTCTAGTTGGTTATACAGGACAGTAGAATGCATTCTCTCCACTAAGAATATTTACATGTAAAATGAATGATAAGGATTTGAAGGCACTGCTAGAGGAAACCATAATGACAAGCTGTAGATAGAACTATGTCTTTATAATTTAATAAGTGTTTTTTTTTTTAGTTGTATTTAGTAAAAACTTATCTGTATACTGTCAAATATAGGGCTGTAGAGAAATGTCAAGATAACTGAATGCATTTTTAAATTGCTTTCATCCAGGTTTTCAATACTTTATAGAATGGCCTGTGGGTAAGACAAGAAGAAATAAAAAGTTGAAACACTGAAAAAAAAAAAAAAAAAAGCTTCTTCACAGAAAAGGAAACAAGAAGGAATGTGAAGAAAGAACCCACGGAATGAGAGAAAATCTTTGCTCACTACTCTTCTGACAGAGGATTAATATCTATAATATAAAAAACTTAACACTAAAGAAATTAAATAACCCAATTAATAAATGGGAAAATGAATGAAACAGACATTTTTCAAAAGAAGAAATACAAATGATCAAGAAATTTATGAAAATATGTTCACCATCAGTAGCAATTAGGAAAATGCAAATCAAAACTACACTGCGATTTCATATCACACCAGTCAGAATGACAATCATCAAGATTACAAAGAATAATAAATACTGGAGAGGATGTGGAGAAAAAAAAGACACTTAAATTGTTGGTGGGATTGTAAATGAGTATACCTACTGTGAAAATCAGTATGGTGTTTCCTCAAAAGACGTAGGCATGGAACCACCATGAGACCCACCTAAAGCACCCCTGGTATTTGTCCTAAAGAATTAAAGTCATCCTTCTACAGTGATGCATGCAATATAGCAGCAGAATTCACAATAGCCAAACTAAGGAACCAGCCAAGGTGTCCATAATAGATGAATGGGTAAAAGAAAGTGTGACATATGCACATATACACAATGGAGTTTTATTCAGTCATTAAAAAAAAAAAACTGAAATTATGTCATTTGCATGAAAATAGAGGGAATTAGAGACCATTATGTTAAGTGAAATAAACCAAACTTAGGTCAGGGGATCATAGATTTTCTCTCATATGTGGAAGCTAAGGAAGAAAAAAAAATGGTGGTGGGGGTTATCCCAGATCCCATGAAAATCAAAGGGAGATTATTAGAGGAAAGGGACCAGGGACTAGGGAAGTGCAGGAGAGAAATACTGGCCAAATTATGTTGTTGTACTGTGCACATGTACAACTATGTAACAGCAAACCCCATCAGTACATACAAATGTAATGCACCAATAAAGAATGAGGAAAAAAAATAATTAAAAATTTCAGAAAAGAATATGGCTTTGGGTGAGTTTGTTGTCAAAGAGGAGAAATAGTATTTTCATTAGTCAAGGTAGAAAATACAGAAAAATACCCTTTCTGGAGAAAAATGTTTAATTTTGAATAGACTTATTTCTAGATCAATTCTGCTATCACAGTAACTTTGGAATCTATAAAATTTTCACTTTATTGAACTTACTATAGACTAAATCCTTAAAACTTCTTTTGATGCTCTTAGTCCTTTGCTTCCTACATTCATTCATACATTGGGAGTTCTGGATACAGTTCATAATGTTTACTTTTATCCTTGGTAAATTTCCTCTTGTTAGCTCCACCCCATTTCATCAGTCCATACAAGGCAACAATATAATGGCTTAGTTTTGAACTCCTGACCCTGATTTCCCTCCATGCTGGCTATTTCTTTCACTGATTTTGTGGTATTTACATATTCTTTTTTACTTTTTTCTCAATTGATCTTTTAACCAAGCATGCAGTTACACTAACTTCAAAGTATATTCCCTACCATTACTGATAGGGAATGAACTGTGTCCCATATCCAATACTTATGTGTCATATACGGAGATGAGACCTTCAGGAAGGAACTAGGCTTAGATGATATCATGGGCTTGGGTCCTCCTGGTGAGATCTGTGTTCTTATAAGAGATTAGAGGAGGAGGCGGCTCAGCACAGCACTTGGACTCAGAGCAACCACTGGGGCTCCGGGCAGCTGCCTGAGAAGGAGCTGCGTGGCGAGCTGTTTAGACCCAGAATGACCGCTTCTGAACACCGGGTGGTTGCCCGGAGGAAGAGGAGAAGTGCGGCGGGTCAGCTTGGTCTAGGAGTGACTGCATCAGAGCCACAGGCGGTTGCCAGAGGAGGAGGCGAGTGGTGAGTTGATTGGACTAAAAGCGACCACTCCTGAACAACGGTGGCCTGCTTGGAGGAGGAGCATGGTGGGTCACTTGGTCTGGGAGCCACCACTCCTGAACACCCGGGGGGCTTCCCTGAGGAGGAGGAGGAGGAACAGGGCGGGTCACTTGGACTTGGAGTGACTGCCTAGGGCTATGGGTGATTGGCGGGAGGAAGAGACGTGAAGTGAATTGCTTGGGCTCCTAGTGACTGCGTCGGAAACCCGGCCACTGTCCAGAGGAGGAGGTGTATGGCGGGTATCTGGGTTTTGGAGCTATTGTAGGGGCTCCAGGTGGTGGCTCAGAGGAGGGGCCGCATAGCCAGGTGACTAGGTGCAGAGCAGGGTCCCAGGAGCTAGGTGGCTTCTTGCTGGAAGAGCCGCACAGAGACACGCCTAGGGGCGGAGCGAAGTTTCCAGGACTGCCGGCAGATTCTCTGGGAGAGGCAGCCTAAGGAGACTGGCCTGCGAAGGGTGAGGCTCCCAGGCCCAGGAGGTAGGTCCGGGCCCCTGGGAACGTTGCAGAGGAAGACAGCCCAGCCCAGGCGGTAGTTGTAGATTGAGGGGAACCTCTAGGAGGGGAACTGATCAGCGAGACGTCCCCACCGAGTGAGTCTTCCCTGCCGGGTGAGGTTTTCCCACAGGGACGGTAAAACCAGAGACACAGGCACAAACAGGACTTGCCTCAGCCCGCAGCCTAGTTCCCGGTTGGATGACCATTGGTCAACAAGTGGAGGCATCTCTGCCTACTAGCAGGGAATATATGCCACCTGAGGGTCACCACCCCTAGAGAGGCAGCTTCTTCGTGGAACTCCGCATTATCAACTTCCTCCAAGACTTCAGGCTACTGAAGGATAAGAGGGGATATACTAGCAATCTTCAGGGACATTATAAGTCGATAGAGGAAATCTGCAATATCTTAATGACCCACTGATTCCTGAACAATATGAGAAAACAAGGGAAGAAAATGCCCCAAACAAATCTAGATGTTACATCAATAAAATCCAATGACAGCATGGCAGAAGAAATGACAGAAAGGGAGTTCAGAATGTACATAATTAAAATGATTAGGGAAGCTAACGATGAGATGAAAGAGCAAATGCAGGCATTGAATGATCGCACCAATCGACAGTTAACAGAGCAAATTCGGGAAGCAAAAGATCATTTCAATAAAGAGTTAGAGATATTGAAAAAAAAACCAAACAGAAATCCTTAAAATGAAGGAAACAATAAACCAAATTAAGAACTCCATAGAAAGCATAAACAATAGGATAGAACACCTGGAAGACAGAACTTCAGATATTGAAGACAAAATATTTAACCTCGAAAGCAAAGTTGAACAAACAGAGAAGATGGTAAGAAATCATGAACAGAATCTGCAAAAACTATGGGATATCATGAAAAGGCCAAATTTGAGAATCATTGGAATTGAGGAAGGCTTAGAGAAACAAACCAAAGGAATGAATAATCTATTCAATGAAATAATATCAGAAAATTTCCCAAATCTGAAGAATGAAATGAAAACTCAAGTCCAAGAGGCTTATAGGACGCCAAATACACAAAATTACAACAGATCCACACCAAGGCACATTATTATGAAGATACCTAATATACAAAATAAAGACAGAATTTTAAAGGCTGTGAGAGAAAAGAATCAAATTACATTCAGGGGGAAACCAATACGGATATCAGCAGATTTTTCAATCCAGACCCTAAAAGCTAGAAGGGCCTGGAACAACATTTTTCAAGCTCTGAAAGAAAATGGATGCCAACCAAGAATCTTATACCCAGCAAAACGTACCTTCAAATTTGATGATGAAATAAAATCATTCCATGATAAACAAAAGCTAAAAGAATTTACAAAAAGAAAGCCAGCATTACAGAACATTCTCAGCAAAATATTTCATGAGGAAGAGATAAAAAACAAAGAAGCATATCAGCAAAGGGAGGGATTACCCTAAAGGAACTGTCAAATAAAGGAGGAACCAAGATGTGTCAAAAAATAAATAAATAAATAAATAAAATTTTAAATATGAACCAAATGACCGGGAATACAAATCATATCTCAATAATAACCCTGAATGTTAATGGCCTGAATTCATCAATCAAAAGACATAGACTGGCAGATTGGATTAAAAAGGAAGATCCAACAATATGTTGCCTGCAAGAGACTCACCTCATAGAAAGAGATACCCATAGACTAAAGGTGAAAGGATGGGGAAAAACATACCATGCACATGGACTCAGCAAAAAAGCTGGAGTATCCATCCTCATTTCAGATAATGTGGACTTCAAGCCAAAGTTAGTCAGAAGGGATAAAGAAGGACATTCATACTGCTTAAGGGAAGCATAAATCGGCAAGATATAACAATCATAAACATCTATGCCGCAAACAGTGGCTCATCCATGTATGTTAAACAAATCCTTCTCAATTTTAGAAACCAAATAGACCATAACACAATAATACTAGGTGGTTTTAACACGCTTCTCTCACCACTGGACAGATCTTCCAAACAAAAATTGAACAAAGAAACCATAGATCTCAATAACACAATCAATAATTTAGACTTAACAGACATTTATAGAATATACCATCCAACCAAGAGCGAATACACTTTCTTCTCAGCAGCACATGGATCCTTCTCTAAAAAGACCATATATTATGCCACAAAGCTAATGTCAGCAAATACAAGAAGACAGAGACATTACCTTGTATTCTATCAGATCATAATGGATTGAAGTTAGAAATAAATGAAAGAGTAAAAAACAGAAACTACTCCAACACCTGGAGATTAAACAATATGCTATTATATGATGAATGGATAACAGAAGATATTAGAAAGGAAATTAAAAAATTCTTAGAGGTAAACAAGAACAAAGAAACATCATATCAAAATCTCTGGGACACTATGAAAGCAGTACTTAGAGGAAAATTTATTTCATGGAGCGCATTTAATAAAAGAAGTAAAACTCAAAAAATAAACGAACTAACACTACAGCTCAAAGCCCTAGAAAAAGAAGAACAGACCAACACCAAAAGTAGTAGAAGACAGGAAATAGTTAAACTGAGAGCTGAAATCAACGAAATTGAAACGAAAGAAACAATACAAAAAATTGACAAAATAAATAGTTGGTTCTTAAAAAAAATAAACAAAATTGATAAACCTTTAGCCACACTAACAAAGAGAAGACGAGAGACAACCCAAATCACTATAATTTGGAATGACCAAGGAAATATCACAACAGACATGACTGAAATACAAAACATAATTAGAAGCTATTTTGAAAATCTATACTCCAACAAAATAGAAAATTTCGAAGACATCAACAGGTTTCTAGAGACCTATGAATTGCCTAAACTGAACGAGAAGGACATACACAATTTAAATAGACCAATTTCAAGTAATGAAATAGAAGAAGTCATCAATAGCCTACCAACAAAGAAAAGTCCATGACCAGATGGGTTCTCAGCCGAGTTCTACAAAACCTTTAAAGAAGAGCTCATTCCAATACTTCTCAAATTATTCCATAAAATAGAAGAGGAGGGAACCCTCCCAAACTCATTCTATGAAGCCAATATTACCAGGATACCTAAACCAGACAGAGACACATCGAGGAAAGAAAATTTCAGACCAATATCCTTAATGAACATCGATGCAAAAATTCTCGACCAAATTTTAGCAAATCACATACAAAAACATATTAAAAAGATAGTGCACCATGATCAAGTGGGTTTCATCCCAGGGATGCAAGGTTGGTTCAACATCTGGAAATCAATAAATGTCATTCACCATATCAATAGACTTAAAGTCAAGAATCACATGATTATTTCGATAGATGCAGAAAAAGCATTTGATAAAATATAGCACCCCTTCATGCTCAAAACACTAGAAAAAATAGGGATAGCGGGAACATTCCTTAACATTGTAAAGGCCATCTACGCTAAGCCCATGGCTAATATCATTCTAAATGGTGAAAAACTGAAAGAATTCCCTCTAAAAACTGGAACAAGGCAGGGATGCCCTCTTTCACCACTCCTATTCAATATCGCCCTTGAAACTCTAGCCAGAGCAATTAGACAGACCAAAGAAATTAAAGGGATATGAATAGGAAAAGAAGAACTCAAACTATCCCTATTTGCTGATGATATGATTGTATACTTAGAGGAACCAGGAAATTCCACCAGAAAACTTTTAGATCTCATAAATGAATTCAGTAAAGTAGCGGGATATAAGATCAATGCACATAAATCTAAGGCATTTTTATACATAAGCGATGAATCTTCAGAAAGAGAAATCAGGAAAACTACCCCATTCACAATATCTTCGAAAAAAATAAAATACATGGGAATCAATCTCACAAAAGAGGTGAAAGACCTCTACTATGAGAACTACAGAACAATAAAGAAAGAAATTAAAGAAAACCTTAGAAGATGGAAAGATCTCCCATGTTCTTGGATAGGAAGAATTAATATTGTCAAAATGGCCATACTACCAAAAGTGCTATACAGATTCAATGCAATTCCAATTAAAATCCCAATGATGTACCTTACAGAAATAGAGCAAGCAATTATGAAATTCATCTGGAAGAATAAAAAACCCAGAATAGCTAAAGCAATCCTTGGCAGAAAGAGTGAAGCAGGGGGTATTGCAATACCAGATCTTCAACTCTACTACAAAGCAATAGTAACAAAAACAGCATGGTATTGGTACCAAAATAGAAAGGTGGATCAATGGTACAGAATAGAGGACACGGACACAAACCCAAATAAATACAATTTTCTCATACTAGACAAAGGGGCCAAAAATATGCAATGGAGAAAAGATAGCCTCTTCAACAAATGGTGCTGGGAAAACTGGAAAACCATATGCAATAGAATGAAATTAAATCCCTATCTCTCACCCTACACAAAACTCAACTCAAAATGAATCAAGGACCTCGGAATCAGACCAGAGTACTTGCATCTTATAGAAGAAAAAGTAGATCCAGAGCTTCAACATGTCGGCTTAGGACCAGACTTTCTCAACAGGACTCCCATAGCAGAAGAAATAAAAGCAAGAATCAACAACTGGGATAGATTCAAACTAAAAAGCTTTCTCTCAGCAAAGGAAACTATCAGCAATGCGAAGAAAGAGCCTACAGAGTGGGAGAAAATCTTTGCCAATCATACTTCAGATAGAGCACGAATCTCCAGAATCTATAAAGAACTCAAAAAACTCTACACCAAGAATGCAAATAATCCAATCGACAAATGGGCTAAGGAAATGAATAGACACTTTACAGAAGAAGATCTACAAGCAATCAACAAACATATGGAAAAATGTTCAACATCTCTAGTAATAAGAGAAATGCAAATCAAAACCACCCTAAGATTCCATCTCACCCCAATTAGAATGGCGATTATCAAGAATACAAGCAACAATAGGTGTTAGCAGGATGTGGGGAGAAAGGTACACTCATACATTGCTGGTGGGGCTGCAAATTAGTGCAGCCACTCTGGAAAGCAATGAGGAGACTCCTTAGAAAACTTGGAATGGAGCCACCATTTGACCCAGCTATCCCACTCCTTGGCCTATACCCAAAGGACTTAAAATCAGCATATTACAGAGATACAGCCACATCAATGTTCATAGCTGCTCAGTTCACAATAGCCAGATTGTGGAACCAACCTAGATGTCCTTCAATTGATGAACGGATAAAGAAAATGTGCTATATATATACAATGGAATATTACTCAGCCATAAAGAATGATAAAATTATGGCATTTGCAGGAAAATGGATGAAACTGGAGAATATCATGCTAAGTGAGATAAGCCAATCTCAAAAAACCAAAGGACGAATGATATCGCTAATAAGTGGATGATGAGACATAATGGGGGGTGGGAGGGGTTAGTGTTAGGGTTAGAGTTAGGGTTAGGGAGGGGGCAAGAATGGAGGAAGGAAGGACTGTATAGAGGGAAAAGAGGGGTGGGAGGGGTTGGGGGGGAAGGAAAAAAATAACAAAATGTATCAAACAACATTACCCTATGTAAATTTATGATTACACAAATGGTTTGCCTTTATGCCATGTACAAACAGAGAAACATCATGTATCCCATTTGTTTACAATAAAAAAAAAAAAGAAGAGACTAGAGGAATTCTTCTCTACTTTTGGAAGAAAAAAGAACTGAAGGTCAAGGAGCACAGATGACAAGATCACAGGAGCTTACAAACCAAGAGAAAGGTTCAGTACCTTACCAGCACCTTGATCATGAACTTCTCAGTCTCTAGAACTCTGAGGAATAATTTCTGTTTTTAAGCCCCTCAGTGTTTAGTATTTTGTTATAACATCCTGAGCTGAGACAGTAGGTGATAGCAATTTTGAGGCTGAAGAATATACAGGAAGAAGTTTGCTTTATGATCCTAAGAAGTGCATAGAGTTAGGTTCTTACATTACACGGAGACACACACACAAGGAAAGATACATAGGCAGGTGCTTACATGGCATGTGACTATTTTATTACTAATGCTCTGTGCCTCAGCTTTAAAGTTCTCCGAAGGGAGATGAACAGCCGTCCAGTGATTTTCAAGCTTCTATAATTTTTATGATTTAAACAACAGGAAAACACAATCATTTAAAGTTAAAATGTTTGATCATATATTTCCTTTAACCTGAATAAAGTTGCTAATCACTAGGAACTGAATTAGCTAAAGATGCATATTCTCTTTAAATGGTGCTTAAAGTGTCTTTATATTACTAATAAAAGTCAGTCAGCCTGTGTTAAAAGCCTGGCTAAGCCACTAACCACCTATGACAAATTTACTTCTGGTAAATATTTCAAAAGTTCTTTAATTTTTTACTACCTTAGTTTCCTCATATAAATGTAGATCACAGTAATACCTACTTCTTTGAAGTGATGTAAGAATTAAGTTACGGGGGAAGTTACATGTCAAACACTAAGAATAGGGTAAGCATCCACTGATATTAGTACCCATGATTTCTGCTTTTTAAAATTTTATCAAGATATTTTAGCATTCAGTGTGGGCACCAAATATATGGCCAAATCTTCTCATCATTTTTAAAATTTTTGATTAACAACAACTCCTCCTCCTCCTTTCTAATGGTGGGTCTGCTTTCAAAGGAAAAACATTCTCCATTTTTTATTCAGAATATATATTTCTAAAGCTCTTATGATCCATAGAGGTGAGAATCAGAATTTCTTACTCTAGAATCATGGTTTCCTGATTCCCAACTATTACAGGTACATTTCGGAGAATGGAGAAGAATCACTGTTGCATCATCAGAAGAGTATTTTTTAAGTCCTGGACTGGGTCAATAGGAGACTAGTATTTATGTTCCATGTAAAGATTTGCTTTTATAGAGAAATGTTGCATGAGTTTCCCATGTGGTCCCTGTAGAGTGAACATCTGCGTCCCCCTAAATTCATATGCTGATGTTCTAATCCCCATTATTATGGTATCAGGAGGTAAAGCCTTTGTGAATCATTAGATCATGAAGTGGAGCCCTTATGAATGACATTTGTGGCTTTATAAACAAGACCCCTGAGTGATCTTATTGCTTTCCTGAGATGGGAGGAAGCCTCAAGGAGTAAGTAGTCTGAAACCTGGAAGAGGCCACCCGGGCACCCTGATCTTGAATTTATAGGCTCAAGGTCTGTGAGAAATAAAAGGTTATTGACAACAACCAATCATTGGCTTTGTTATAAGAGCCTGGATGAGCTAAGACAGGGTTCTGTCTCTTCTATATGTCAAGAGAAAAGCCTAACACAGTTTTTGCACTCTCATAATTATTAGTAAAGATTGTTACCTGGAAGGGATTATCAGTTCCCATTATGAATATATGCATATAGGGTGATATAGAGATTTAGCCAGTGTTACAGTATGGATCTTAGATGACCCTCAAAGGCCCATATGCTAAAGACTTGGCTGCTAGCCTGTGGCACTTCTGGGGGGTGGTGAGACTTTTAGAAGGTAGGCCCTAGTGGAATGAAGTTAGGTCACGGGGGGCATGTTCTTGAAGGGGTAATGAGACTGCTGCCCTTCCTTTCTCCTTGCTTCCTGGCTGCCTGAGATGAGCTGCTTTGCTTGAACATGTCCTCTCCATGGTAATGTTCTGCCTCACCACAGGCCCCAGAAGCAGTGGAGCCAATATGAACTGAAACCCTGGAGATCATGAATAAAAATAATTCTTTCCTTCTACATGTTTATTATCTCAGGTGATTCATAACAGCAACAGAAAGCTGACTAAAATGACAAATAGTAGCAATTAGTTAATAATTAAGAATTAATTAGCACTAGGAATTTATCAGTAATTCCTATTATTTGTTGTTTTTCGTCAGTTTTCTGTCACTGTTATGAATCACCCGAGATAATAGATGCATAAGGGACTACAGAATGGGAGAAAATCTTTACCACACACACCTCGGATGGAACTTTAGTCTTCAGAATATATGAAGAATTCAAAAATACTTGACACCAAAAAAAAAAAAAGAATTACCCAGTCAATAAGTGGGCACTAAATGGATGCTTCACAGAAATACAATCAATCAACAAATATATGAAAAAATATTCAGCATCTCTAACAATTAGAGAAATGCAATTGAAAACTCCTCTAAGATTTCATCTCACTCCAATCAGAACGGCAATTGTCAGGAATGCAAGCAACAATAAATGTTGGTGGGATGTGAGAAAAAGGTACACTCATACATTGCTGGTGGAACTGCAAACTGGTGCAACCACTATGGAAAGCACTATGGAGATTCCTCAGAAAACTTGGAATGGAACCAGTATTTGACTCAGCTATCCCACTCCTCCGCCTATACACAAAGAACATGAAATCAGCATATTACAGTGATGCAGCCACATCAGTGTTTATAACAGCTCAATTCACAATAGCTAAACTATGGAACTAACCTAGATACTTTTCAACAGATGAAAAGATAAAGAAAATATGAAATGTATACACAATGGAATATTATTCAGCCTTAAAGAAGAATGAAATTATGGCATTTGCCGGTAAATGGACGAAGTTGGAAAATATCATGCTAAGTGAAATAAATCAATCCCCAAAAACCAAAGGTCTAATGTTTTCTGTGATATGTGGATGCGTTAACAATAAGTGGGAGGGTGGCTAGGGAAGAATAGAGTTACTTTGGATTTAGGTAGAGGAAGTGAAGGGAGTGGAGGGGTATGGGAATAGAAAGGATAGTAGAATGAATCTAACATTATTACCCTATGTACATATATGACTATATGACTGATGTGATTCTACATCATGTACAACTTTAAGAATGATAAATTATACTCCCTGTATGTTTGATGTGTCAAAATGCATTTAACTGTCATGTATAATTAATTAGAACAAATAAAAGAAAAAATAAGAAAAATGTGTCTAGAAAGTTGAATTTTGAATAACTACTAATGTCCTCATTTTTATATGAGGGTAAGCTTCACAAAGATTACTGAGATTAATTTGAATGACAAATAGAATTCTACAAAAACAGAAGTTTATTATTCACTATTCCAATAACATTCTGGGGACTATTAGGCTCTTTGTGACAATTTCTCTGTGTACAGTTTTTTTCTTGCATCTATTATATGGTCTACACTAACCCAAGAGCTTGCATTGTGCTTTATTATTGGTGAGATATTACATGCTAATTTATTTTTTTAATGTTTAGCTCTTTTATTCTCCATGTTTGCATTACAGAATGTTGCCTATGGCTATTTGATTACACATCTCTTTTAATCATTCCCATAGCAAAGTAGAATGCACATATTCTTAAACTAAAACTTTGACTTGAAAAGGTGGGTATTTTAAATGGACCATGTTTAGGTATTTTTAAATTCTATGAATTTTATTTATTTTTAGTTCATTAAAATCATAAACCCAAAATACGAACTCTGAGTTGCATCATACAGAGCCCAGGCAATAAGAGATAATCGGGAAATGTGTAGCCTTACTCCGTAGGTGAATATAAATCACTGGAAAGTAGACAAAACTCTAGTCTTTGCTTCAAAACTTTATTTTTGTGTGTGATTTTTGATCCTGCTAGCTGGAGATGCTAAGGCTAATAGTGTTATTTTCTAAAGCATGTGTGTGTATCTGAAAGTGCTATTACATGAATCTGTGCCGCTTTGTCTCCACCATTCCTGGGGTGGATTCCATTATCTGCAGCTCTATTGCCTTATGGATAACACCTTGCTTCTCTTTGGACAGAATCTATTTCTAATTGTTTGCTCACCGCAGTGCTTTGTAGGTTTCTTTTGCCTATGACTACATTTCATTGCCCCCAAAGGGGGGCTTCTGGGCTCTTGAAAGATTTCTTCAACCCACCTTCTGTTCTGCTCTCCCTCACTCGCTTTTTGGGAAGCATTTACCTCGATATCCTGGTGTTTTGTTCTGTTGACTCTCATCATGTGGCTTTCACTGTGAAGCTAATTTGCAGTGATCATTTTTGAAGCTTTGGGTTTGAATGCACTATCTTAAGATGTATGTCTCAAACAAGAATTGGACTGAAAATACTTGTTTTTATTAATGATTTTTATGTAATGTAAAAATAAATATGATGGAAAGGGTGACTGTGTATTCCTATTTATATCTTACAAGTTAATCTATAATGTGTCAAAAAGTTTGTTTTAATTGTAGTAGATTTTTTTCCTGAGATGATCATGTATAGTAAGTGGTTAAAAGTAGACTTGTTCATATATATGTATATTTATATATGTATATATATATATTTGCTCATATATGGAACAATTATATAAAAATCAAAGCAATTTGGTTTTTACCTACTATCAAACATTTACATGTGAGCAAAGGAGAATGAAAAGGCATCTGTGAATAAAATAATTAAAACTAAAAATAGAAGATAACAGTGTTTCCAAGATTTAGAACAAAGAACTAGACTAAAAAAGCCAAAGATCATGGATAAAGTACTACGAATGATCACAATCTTATCATAAATTCTACTAAGAGTCAAATAGAAGTCTCCACTTTCACATACACAATATTCCACACCTGTGTTTAGATAGATTTCACAAAGTAGCTAAAACTCATTGGAGAGATCGGGAAAGGCAAAATCAACACAAAATGCATGGTAAGAAGAACGGAACCATGGAGGATCTGATGATTTCCTGACCATCCCCTCACTTGCCAGAGGAGCTCTTCTTTACCATATGGATACCAGTGTAACAGTTCTGTCAATCACTGTTTGGTGCACCTGAGGAAGAAGATAACGTCTTAAAGTAGTCCAACCTTGCTGAGCGCCCTTGCGCACACCTGTAATTCCAGCAGCTTGGGAGGCTGAGGCAGGAGGATCAAGAGTTCAAAGTCAGCCTCAGCAAAAGTGAGGCACGAAGCAACTCAGTGAGACCTTGTATCTAAATAAAATACAAGTTAGCACTGGGGATGTGGGTTCAAGGGTCAAATGCCCCTGAGTTCAATCCCGGGTACCCACTCCCCCAAAAAACGGTAGTCCAACATTGAGTGAGGAATTTGATTTCAAATATCACTGTCCTTTTCTTCATTCCTAAGTCCTTCCCCTGGAACTCCATCACCTTTTACTGATAAACATGTTTTCATTTTAATGAAGCATATAAGTATTTTGTATTTTCTACATCTTTAGGTAGCTGTGTTTCATTTGGCCACTATTTTAATCCACATACATTGAATAAGATGATTAAACATAAAGTTAACCTTTAAACATCAGCTAATTAGCAATATCATTTACTTTTATCACCACCCATGTATTTATCTCATCTGGGATACACACAAATTTATGATGACAAAATTGTCTTCCAATTAATTTGAGAATGGTTCTATTTTTAATCAGAGTTGATATTTATGACTGTATAGGTTAAATAATGACACTATACCATACATAACTTACTCCAGTTACAATTAATTTACATTTGTTCTGTTTTGTCAAAGTAATTGCCGCAAACCACATGTTAATTATAATACAATAATTAACTGTTTTTACATAAAATTCAACATTATTTCCCTACAACTTAATAATTTTTCCTCAATTATGTTGCCATATTCTTTCTCACTAATGTATTCAGATTAATCATGCAGATTTAAGACAAGTCCAACAACAGACTCTAATTATATTTGTTCAATAACTGTTTTAATATTTTTAGCTAATTTAGGTGATTTATAAGATAAACCTAGCATATAACTTCAATTTATTTCCCCCATCTTTTTTTTTTAACTCTTAAACTCTTCCATTTAACAAACAAACATCAGATAAACTATATAATGCACAGGGTCTTAAGTAGAATAATGAGACATGTAAATAACCATAATTTCAGTTTTGTATAGATCTTTTTCTCTTGTTTAGAATATGGATTTTTCTCAATGCAGGATTTTTTTTTTAATTTGAAGTTAAACTACATTAGTAACATGCAATTAAATCAGGTATTTGTGACACATACTCACAACATATAGTTCTTAGTTTTTGTTTCTTAACAGGGCTAAAATACCATGTGTTCACAATCCATAGACCCAAATAAATTTCATTTGATAAAAGTTAATACTATGTTTTATCTGATTCTGAATTCATCTGTAATTTAGTTTATATGCTTTATATTTTTTTATTCTGAGGATATTAAAAATGTAATATCTCACAAATCCTATTATAAATAGTTGTTTATATATTCAAAGTTCATAAAAATATGTTGTTACTAATCTTTGCTGTTTGTTTATTTGCTAATATTTGTCAATATTGTAGGACTTTGGCATTAGGAGATTGTAGATTTAAATCCTGTTGAAGTCATGCCACTACCTGCTTTACCATAAATGCTCTTATTAATTCCTGTGCACCCTAATTTGCCTCTATGTGTTAACCCACAGGTCAAGGCTGATTCAGAAATCATAGGGTTTGCCTAAGCACTAAGACTCAGAGAACACATGGAGATTTGGGCTTTCTTGAGAAACCTGAATTTCTCAAGCACTGATTTCTAAGGGTCTCTTTTTCTCTTGTCAGTCTTTTCCCTGTCTAGTCTAGGGAGGGAAGAGTCACAAGGCTGCAAATGACCCATTCCTCCCCAATGTAATAAAAGCAACAAACAGATTTAAAATATTCTCTTGTTTTCACATATTTTATTAAACTACTTCTTCACTGTGTTTATAGTTAGGCTTTTCAGAAAAATTATGTACATGTGCTGTCACAAAATTGCACTCCAGTAATTCTTTAGCTCCCAAAAAAATGACTTTTATAGGACCTTCCCCTTCCCTCACTTCCCAAGAACTTCCTGAATCATTAGAGATGTTAAGTTTTGCTACTAGTACTAGAGGATTTTTTTCTTTAACTTCTGTGACTGTGAAACTGCATTCTCCTTATATTCTTAGACTTTCGATTTTTCTTTTTTTTAATCTCATTTTACCTCTTCTTTCTTTTCAACGAAGGTCTACCTGCTAGAGAATGTCAAAGTTCAGTCTGGGTCTTTTCACTTCTCATTCTGCCTTCTCTTTATAAAATGTCTTTATTCTTTCCTAGGGTTTTAAATACTATGCCAATAATTCCTAACTTTATTTGACTATTACCTTTCCTGTGAAATTTCAACTTTATTCCACCAGCATATGCCCAACATTGAAGTCAGTGTAATTGTATGGACTAGAATTGTAAAACTTATTCTTGTTAATTTCCTACAATAGCTTATATGCAATCAAACACATGACCATTCTATTTCCAAAACTATTTATTTGTCTCTGACCCAACTTCCCCAAACTATTCTTTCATTTTCAAAGACTACTGACGGTTTCCTTTTCTTCTCTTTTCTGTTTCCCCCCGCCCCGCATTGTTGAGGGGTTACTGGGAATTGAACTCAGGGGCCCTCAACTGCTGAACCACATCTCCAGCCCTTTTTTGCATTGTATTTAGAGACAGTCTCACTGAGTTGCTTAGCATTTCACCATTGCTTAGACTGACTTTAAACTCTCGATCCTCCTGCCTCTGCCTCCCAAGCCACTGGATTACAGGTGTGCACCACTACATCTGGCTGGCAGTTTCCTTTTCTAGTAAAAAGATTAAATTAGAAAATTAAAAATAAGATCTGCAGCGTTCCCCTTTTCTTGAATATATTTAAAACCAAAATCCATTAATTTATCAAGACAAGTCTTAATAATTTAATACTCACCCATTATTCATTTTTCTCCACATATTAATGATACTTCTTCTTCTTTCATTTCCACCAAATCAAAAAGCTCTTTTCTGATCTCCTTGTCTCATAGTTACTTGTCAAGACCTCATATCATGTTTGTCTTTCAAGTTATACACACACATATTCACAAATGTAATCTCAGAGAAAATTTTCCTGAATCTGTAATCTAATTGGGTCCTTCTGTTATTACAGACATCAATATTTAGACTTTCCCTCATAATGCTGATCACATTTTGTGTGAATGCATGCAACTGGGATTTATTTTTGTAGTGCTAATCCCCCTACCTACATAATAGGCTACCTAAGTCACCATAGGGTGTTGGTGACCATTTTTTGTTGTTGTCTTTGTTTTCTAAAATGTGGTGCATATATATATAGAAGCCTCAGATTCTGATCTTACAAAAGGAGAGAATAACACTTGAAATTATGTATTTAAGTCCTTAATGAGACTGATACATCATGAACCTTTATTAAACTGTAAATACAATGAGAAACCATTTAATGCTAAGATAGTCATTATTTTAAGAACAGAGTCAATTATTTCAAAATTGTTAAAACATGGGTTAAGGCCAGTGTGCCAGCAGTCAGAGTTCAACTTTGCTAATTTTTGCAGATCTTTTGTAAGAAAATTACTTTGCTTCTCTGCCTCAATTCCTTCACTTCTAATAAGAACAGAATGAGTTAATATAATTTAGAGCAGGTAGTATAGGGCATAGCACATTTATAGGGAACACTCAAAGAAAGCTGACTTTTATTATAATTGATGTTTATTTTTTTCCTACTTTAACAAATATATGTAGGTTCTTTAAGAATATTATCTGCTCTAAACTGATGTCTATAAACTTTCCATTTACTTTCTACATTTTTACTTACTTTCTACATTTTTACTTACTTTTTTCTTTTAAAAAGTTTTTCCAGTCATGAAAATGATTTAGCTAACTTTTCCTGCACAGTCTTTCTCAAGTTTTTTGCTAACACTTTTCTGCAGTGAGATTCCCAAAGTGAATTATGACTTCATTTTATTCTCTTTCAAAATGTCATTGTTTGGCTCAGCAAAATGTCTCTGGTCCTTCTTTCAGCACTTTGAAATCTCTAGTACTTAAATCTTTTTACAGCTCCAGGATTTTAATCATGTCAACTCATTTTGAAATCTCCCTCCTTGTCTGAAAATATCTCACAAAATTACAACCCAAGTTACTGAACTTGCATTAGTCTCCTGGCTTTGAGCCTACTTTCCTAGCCCATGTTCAACCCACACAACGTCTTGAATTCCACGAGGTATCCATTCGACAGGAACCTTTGTCTTCTTCTCTCAGTCCTTAACGATTCCAAGCTTCAGCCAAGGCTGAAAATCACACTAAGTTTGCTTTTTCAAAACATTTTTGTACCCTCTATTTCTGTTAGGCCTAGAATACTGAAATTAACATCCCCTCCCCAAAATTTTTGGCTCTCTTTGGTTTTTAGAACAGTAATTAACCTTCAAATCCACATAATAGGAAGGTTATTCAAGTGGAAATGTGATTTTAATTGACCCAAATATCTTTAATATCTGTTGATAAATCAAATTTTGAGATTATAGCCAATCTTTACTAAGACAAAATATATTATGAGTAGGTAATTCAATGAGTACAAAGAATATTTATATTGCAAATATCATATTATATTATATGTAATATATCTATTTACCTTTAAGGACAGTATCTTACTTTTAGGTACTTGCCAAGATCTCATATCAAAAATCTTTTGTGCTCTGAAGACAAAAGTTACATAGTAATTATTCAAATGAAGATGATACTACTACTATTAATTATTACAGCTCTTCAATTCCTCGAGTGTTTACTCCCGTTTGAACCTGAGTGCCTGGCTCCTTAATTTACAAATAAATATACCTCCACTTATTTTTTAGGATGTTAAAACAATAATAAACTTGCTATGTCACAAAAGAAGGAACTAATATCAGCTTGGTTTATTTATACAATTTAAAAATGAATAAAGTCAAAAAGCACATTTTAAAAATATTGTCTTTTTTGATGTCAAACATTGTGGTAGGCAGATCACCCCAAAAGAAGTGATGTTCTCCAAAACCTGTGAATATTTTATATTACATGAAAAAAGGATATTATGTTTGACTTATGGAATTGAACTTACTAATCAGTTTATGTACAGTTAATGGATCATTGTAGGTTATTTAGGTAAGCCTAGTGTAATTAAATGGGCCCTTAATTGTGGAAGAGGGAGCCACAAGGAAAAGTGAGAGTAATTCCATGTGAGAAAAACTCATGAAAATGAAGGGGTCAGCAGCCAATAATTCAGGCTTCCTGGAGAAGACAAGGAAATGGACCATACCCTAGTGTCCCAGAAAGAGCACAGTCCCTGCCAATAACTTCATTTAAAGATTTATGTTCTGTAGAGACATGAAACAATGAATTTGTATTGTGTAAGAAACCAGGTTTTTGGTAATTTATTACAAATCAATGGGAAATTACTTAAAGATTTTAAAGTATTTGTATTCTTTGATTAACAAGACATATACTGTTCTTAAATTTTATTTTTTGCAGTGCTATAGATTCCACCCAGCGCCTTGGGCATGCTAGGCAAGCACTATGCCTTTGAATTAAAGTCCCAGCCCCAAGATGCATTTTTAAACTGCATGTACTTGATAAATGATTGAATCCAACACTTCTTTTGTCAGGTGAGAAATATGAAGAAGAAAGATCTGAAATTATTTAGCACCAACATCTTATGAAGGTTCCTATTGACTTTTTAGTTGAATTGTAAACAAAACATCCTAAGAGTGTCTCTGCTCTTTCTAGACCTACTTTTGGGCATAGAGTTAGAGTTATTGGAATAGTCTTTGCTCCAGATCCAGGATTTGCTGCCTTTTGGTTTTTTTCTTGGCACCAGGGATTGAACCCAAGGGTGCTTAACATCCTCGGCCCTTTTTAATTTTAATTTTTATTATTTATTTATTTATTTATTTTAAAATTTTGAAACAGGGGTCTCACTGACTTTCTTACAATCTCACTAAATCACTGAGACTGGCTTCGAAACTGCAATCCTCCTGTCTCAGCCTTCCAAGCCACTGGGATTACAGATGAGAACCACCACACCAGACTGATCTGCTGCCTTTTGATCTGCAGTATCTCTCTTATGTTAACAAAACACATCAACACATCATAATGACTTATTAGGCAATGGATACCTTTTTTAAAAATAGTTTCTCTGCTTAAATGTACTGTATGCACTGATAAGTTATATGTAATATATTTAAATAGAGAAAATGTGTTTTAGGATTTCAACTGCTTCTTCTTCTCCCAACACATTTTTAATATTCTAATGACAAGGTTTTTATTTGTGTTGTGGGAAAGCTACTGGCAGCATTAAAAGTTGGTAGACCTGGTGATTTTTAAAAGTAATGATAAAAATTATAATAGTTAACATTTTTCTTTTCTTTTTCCTATTGATTCTTTTTAGTTATACATGACACTAGAGTCCATTTTGACATAATTATACAAGAATGGATATATCTTATGCTAATTAGGGCTACAGTCTTGGAGATGTACACAATGGTGGTGTGTTCATACATGTATATAGGAAAGTTATATCAGATTTTTTCCACTGTCTTTCCTATTCCAGATCCACCAACTAACAGCAAATGTCATTAAAGTCATTCTTCTTTAGAGCTTAGTAATATTTTATTAGGTATATAAACCAGAATTTCTTTATCCATTCATCTGTTGATGGGCATCTAGGTAACACTTTTTGGCCATTGTCTGTGTGTCGGGTACTGTCTCATGTACTTTATGTGTTATTCATTCTTATTCTTAAAACATTCTTGTGATGTAATAATAACCACTTTATAGATGAAGAAATAAAGACATGGAACGAAATGATTAGTAACTGGTCAAAAGTCACACAAATCAAAGCAACACTGTCAAATTTAAGCATGGACTATCTTTTTCTAAAGTTTGGTGTGTGTGTGCATGTGTGTTTGTGTGTGTGAGTTGACTTCTTAACTGTATTCTATATTTTTTAACTAGTTAAGATATTAATAAAATTGGATGCATGTTGTCAATGTTACCCCTGTTTGATTTTACATTAAATTTATATATAGAAATTTACCAAGAAAAATTTCTGGCTAGTAATAACAAATTTAGAACTCGGAGCATACACAAATGATATTTGTTGAAATTTTTGAAATAAAAATTTAATGTCTCTTGTAACTATACCATTCAAAAAACATTGTGAATATGATCAGTGTTATAATGTGTATGCTTTTTTTTCTCACATTATGTTGTGATAAATACTAGCACTTTACTTTTCTTGCTTCATTTTAAAATAGTATATAAATTCTTTTATAACATGGGAAACTATTCATGCAAATAGGTTAGAGAGAGAATAGCATAATGTAATTGCAACACATTATATACCAGTTTTCAAGGAAGTGTGCTCCCTTTTCAGAGAAAACTGGAACTTCGAACCACAATATATTAAATCTCCTAAGTAGCTTCTAAAATAATAGGCTCAAAAAATGGAATGGAATGAATGATACTAGCAAGCGGGGCAGTCAGTTTCTGTTTCCAGAAGGAGTTCTTGTCAGTGGAAAGGAAAGGTAGAGTTTGTCACCGTGCTGCACGTGGAATAGAGCCTCATGGCCCTAAATTTCATGATCTCTGACGTTTTTTTAGCATGAGTGTATTCTGATTTTAACTCTTTCTAATGACAGACATTTACTAAGCTCAAACTCATAGAAGTAGTAAATAAAATCCTCAGGCATATGACTGAGGGCTGATTTTATTAGCCAAAGTTGGGTTTGGTGGCAGCAATGATCTCTTTGGTGATACCAAGGTACAGGGATGTGTCTCTTGTTAGGCACCTTTCCTCTTGGTGACAATTTCTGAACATTTTCTCACTTTGGAAAAAATCCATGAAACAACTTGAGGTGGGACAAGAAGATCTTTTGAAAGGAAAATAGCTAATAGTGGAAAATCTATTCCAAACAAAGCTCATCAATGCAAGTTTACCCCTTCTTCCCCAGGTTTATTCTACACTCAAACACTATATTTGGATTCAGGAAAAAAAAAATTTTGGATTTGTTTCCTAGATATTGACCAAAAATATTTGCTTTTTGGAATTTATTTCTATGAATAAATTCCTAAAAGTTTACAAATAATGGTAAGTCACCTATTTTTTGCACATTTTGTGTTAGTTCCTCTCTTTGATACCATGATGGATCGGAGGTGTCTACACATACTTAGCACTTGAATGTTTTCTTTTCATCTTTAATTCATCAGCTTTACAGTTAAAAGTACTGTGTATGTACAATGCTGAAGTTCTTGAAACAAGATCCCTAGTAAAAATTAGATTTTCCTAACTTGAAATGTATTTCTTCCCTAAATGTTGGAAATGACCTCTCTCTGCTCTTTAAGGAAACTTGCTTCTGTTTAAGAAACCTAAACTTGAGTAGTACTTTTAATTTGCCTGATGCAAGAGTCAACAAGAGGGATACCAGGGGCAGTTTAGAGGATTAAATCAATAACTATGATAAAGAAAGACTTTCAGACACAACAATGCATATTAATGTTTTTACTTTAACTTTCATTAAGTTATTCCATTTTCAATTCCTTTTTGCTTTCTTTAAAATTTAATGTTAAATGTATAGTTACACAATGAAAATATAATCAAATACTGAACAGAATCTGCCTCAAGAAAAATAGCTGTGAACATTTTTCACAGTTCAGTTTGTGCTTTTCATTTGTGATTTTGGCAAATTTGATGTGTATTTTTCAGACTAATCTTGATTATCGATTAATACTGAACTAGTTTCAGGCAAGTGTCATAGTAGGTTTGAAGATTTCTAGTTCACAGAGGATCGGGGTACCATTTTCTGCTTGCCATTCATGACCATTTTACTAGAAATTATTTACGTTTTCTAAAGCATGGTTCAGTCACTGAGAGCTGAAATGACAATGTTCACTGTCCAGAACCTTATGGAGAATGACATCACTCAGATCAGCAGTGAACTTAAATAATACTATATGTGCATACAAGCTAAAACATTGTAATACACTGAAAATGAGGGAAAACATGAAGATATCCTTAATCATACCTCTACAGTGGGGAACTGCCACCCAGCATACTACATGTGATATGTGATAGACTGAAGTTTACAACAATTTTTCTCCTTATCCCTAGGATTGTCAGGAACATTTTCTGGGATATAAGAACCCTATTTTTGTACCTTAAACTACAACATGATGGAATTAATTCATTAAAACATGACATAAAGACAAAGACACATATATATTACAGATAAACAGATACAATACATATCATACATGTTCGTATTTGCCATTCAAATAATAAATGTTCAAAAGGAGACAACAATATTTCAGAAAAAAATGATAATTTTAAAAACAATGCTTTTGTGAGAAGTTCTTTTCAGATTTAAGAGAAAAGTAAAGATTTGAAAAATTTACTGAAAATGAACATAGATTTAGATACAAGTTTGTAAAATAGTGTTATATCCAATGAAACATAGAGTTGTTTCTTTGACAGGATGAACAACATTGACAAACCCTTAAACCAAACTAATGAAAAGAAAGAGAATACCCAAATAACAAAATTAGAGCTTAAAAAGAGGGTATCACCACAGACACTACTGAAATACAAAGGATTACTTCAAACAATTTTGAAAATTTATAATAAGCTAGAAAATCTCAAAGATACCGATGAATTCATGGAGACATATGACCTACCTCAATTTAATTATAAGGATATGGAGAACTTAAGTAGACAAATATCAAGTAATGAGATTGAGGCAACTATTAAAAGCATACCAACAAATAAAAGGCTGGGATTAAATGGATTCTCACCTTGGTTCTGCCAGATCTTTACAGAAAAACTACTATTATTATTCAAGGAATTATCAAATTATACAATGAAATAAAAAAGGAGGGATTACTGCCAAGTTCATTCTATAAAGCTAGTATCACTCTGATATATAAAAAAACCAGACAAAGACACATCAAGGAAAGAAAACTTCAGAGCAACATCTTTGAGGGACAAAATTCTTAATACATCATTAACAAAATTCATTCAAAAACACATTAAGAACTGTGATCAAGCACAAGGCCCTGGGTTCGATCCCCAGCACCTCCCTCCAAAAAAAAAGAACTGTGATCAAGTGTACCATGGTCAAGTAGGTTTCATCCCAGGGATGCAAGTTTCCGTCAGTGTATACAAATCAATAAATGCAACTCATGAATAAGAACAATAATCACTGATCATCTCAATAGATTGTGGGAAAAGCATTTGACAAACTTCTGAACTCAATCATTTTCAAAGCACTAGAAAAACTAGTAACAAAAGGAACTCACCTCAATATTCACAGGCTGCATATGACAAACCCAAGGTCAACATCATTCTTAATGAAGAGATACTGAAAGCCCTTTCTCCAAAATCAGAATCAAGACAAAGATGTCGACTCTCACTGTTCCTATTCAACATAGTCCTTGAAACTCTAGCCAGGATAATTAGGCAAAAGAAGGAAATTAAAGGAATACAAAGAAAAGAATTTGTCAAAATATCTTTGTTTGCCAATGACATTACCCTACATTTAGAAGACCAGAAACTTTTAGAGATGATAACTTTAGTAAAGTAACAGGATACAAAATCAACATATATAATTCAATCACTTTCCTAGAGTCTAATAATGAATCTGCTGAAAAATAAACTAGGAAAGCTATGTCATTTATAATAATCTCAAAAAATCAAATAATATGCTTGGGAATGATTTCTAATGAAGAAGGTGAATGATGTTTATAATGAAAAGTAAAGAGAACTGAAGAAAGGAATTGAAGAAGACCTCAAAAGATGGAAAGACCTCTCACATTCTTGGATAGGCAGAATTCATATTTTCACAATGGTCATATTATCAAACACAGTATGTAGATTCAATATGATCACCATCAAAATATCAGTAACATTCCTTACTAAAGTAGGGAAAAAAGTTCCAAATGTCATTTGAAAAAATAGAAGACCCAGAATTCACAAAGCAATCCTGAGGAAGAGAATAATGCTGGAGGCATTACAGTACTGGACCTCAAATTATACTATAGAACTAAAGTAACAAAGAACATAATACTGGCACCAAAAAAGACATGAAGACTAATGGAATAGAATATAAGACACAGAGACAAACACATAAAGTCTTCTGATACTTGACAAAGGTGCCAAAATTATACTTCAGAGAAAAGATAGTCTTTTTAACAAATGATGCCAAAAACTGAATATATGTACATAGAAGAATGAATCTAAAACCTTATCTCTCCAAAGACATAGGAATTAGACCAGAAACTTTGCAACTACTAGAAGACAACAAAGGCTCAACACTCCAACATATTGGTCCAAACATATACTTCCTTAACAAAACACCAAAAATGCAAGAAATAAAACCAAGAATCAATAAGTTATAGGGCATCAAATTGAAAAGCTTCTGCACAGCAAAGGAAACAATTAATAGAAAAAAGAACTACAGACTAGAATATTTTACCACCTATTCTTCAGATAGGGAATTATTATCCAGAACATATTAAAAAGAAAAAAAAAAACTCAAAAATCTTAACACATACACAAACACACACACACACACACACACACACACACAATTTTAAAAACCCTGTTAATAAGTGAGCAAAAAATAGACACTTCTCAAAAGAAAAAATGCAAATGACCAAAAGATACATGAAAAAAATATTCAACATCAGGGAAATGTAAATTAAAACTACATTGAGCTCAGCATAATGATGCATATCTGTAATCCCAGAGGCTTGAGAAGCTGAGGCATAAACTTAACCTCATCAATTCAGTGAGAACCTAAGAATTTAGTGACAATCTGTCTCTAAATAAAATATACAAAAGGACTGTGAATGTGACTCAGGGGTTAAGTATTCCAAGGTTTAATCCCTACTACCAGAAAACAAACAAACAAACAAGCAAACAAAAAAGCAAGCTACACTGATATTTCATTTCGCTCAAGTCAGAAAGACAATTGTCAAGAATACAAAGAATAATAAGTGCTGGTGAAGATGTGGTGAAAAATTAAATATACTGATATGTTGCCGGTGAGACTGCAAATTATCCAATCACTTTGGAAACTAATATGGAGAGTCTTCAAAAAAATTAGGAATGGAACTACCATATGACTGAACTCTCTTAACTCCTTGGCATACATTCAAAATATCTAAAATCAGCATACTACAGTGATGCAGCGACATCAATGTTTATAGCAGCATCATTCACAATGGCTAAGCTATGAAACCAACCTAGGTGACCTTCAACAAATGCATGGAAAAAGAAAATGAAGTATATATACAAAATAGGGTTTTACTCAGCCTTAAGAAGAATGAAATTATGTTTTTGCCAGTAAACGGATGGAACTGAAGAACATCATGTTAAGTGAAATAAGTCAGTCTTAGAAAGTTAAGGATTATTATGGTTTGGTTGTTATAGTAAGGTATTGCCCAAAAGCTCATGTGTGAGACAAGGCGAGAAGTTTTAGACAAGAAATAATTGGGTTATGACAACCTTAACCCAATCAGTGAATTAATCATCTGATGGGGATTATCTGAGTGGTAGCTTAAGGCAGATAGTGCATGGCTTGAGGAGGTGGGTGGCTGGGGTGTGGCTTTGGAGTATATATTTTATAACTGACTGAGCAGTCTCTCTCTCTGCTTTCTGATCATCATGTGAGCTGTTTTTCCTCCACTTTACTCTTCTGGAACAATGTTCATCCTCACCTTCAGCCCTGAGGAATGGAACCTGATGTCTATGATTGAGACCTCTGAAAAACATGAGCCCCCAAATAAACTTTTCCACCTCTAAAATTTTTCCAGTCAGGTCTTTTGGTCAGAGCAGTAAAAATGCTGACTAAAACAAGGGTCAAATGTTTTCTCTCATGTGCAGAAGCTAGAGCAAAAATGAAGAGGGAGGGGAGGAGGAAATGAAGAAGAAGGAGGAGGAGGAGGAAAAGAGGAGGAAGAGAAGTAGGAGAGAAAGAAAAGGGGAGGGTGGGGAATTTCATGAAAATAGAAGAGATATTAGTAGAATAGAGGAAGGGAATTTAGGGGGAGTATGTAGGGCTGGGAAAAGGGAAGAACCTACTGACTTAATCTAATCAGACTATCTTTTGTACATTTATGACTATACCACAGTAAATTTCACCTACATAAACCCACTCATTAAAAACAAGTAAAAGAGTAAAAGTACTGAGTAAAAGAGATACTTTTATCTCTGTTAAGAGACAATTAAAAGGTTATAAGAGGCAAGAGCAGTTTATTTTGTAAGTATAATGATATGATCATTTAATCTAATCACAGGATCAAGCTAGATGAGAATGTGTGGAGTCTTAGAAAAATATTATAATCCAATCGTCTAACATTTTAATATTCAAAGGAAAGATATATTGGAAAATGCAAGTTCTCAATAAAAGAAAAATAATGCATTAATATTATTTGCTGACTTATAAATAAATCAATATTCTATTTTCTCAATATATTGCTCAGTATATGTCTTAGTATATTTTGAACTGATAAAAAATGAAGATTTAGAAGAAAATTTAGAGAATATGCTAATAAGTCTAAAAAGCTGAAGTATTCAATAAAGAAACATGTATTTCACAGTGGAAGAGATTGAGATATTTAACTCCACATATTTGCATGTTTTAGTCGACTTTTTTGCTTCTGTGATCAAACAACCTCACAAGAACAATTTTAAGGATGAAAAGTTCATTCAGGTTTCCAGAGATCTCTGTCCAGTTCCATTCCTTGTGGCTGAAGGTGAGGCAGAACATCAGGGAGGAAAAGTGTTGCAGAGAAAGCTACTCAAGGCATCACACAGGGAAGGAGAGAAAGAGAGAGAATGAGAGAGAGAGAATAAAGAAAGAGAGAGAGAAAGAGAGATCTCTTTAGGGACAAAGGGTACCCTTAGGTACCCAAGGGTACACCCTCAATGAGCCATCTCTTCCAGTCACACCATACTTGCCTATAGTTACCACTCAGTCCTTCTCAAGGGATTAATTCTCTGATTAGATTAAGCCTCTCATCTCACCTTTAAACTTTCTTGCACTATCTTACACATGAGCTTTTGTGGGGCACCTCACATATAAATCATAATACTACGTTAAGGGATCCTTGTGCAATGGAAAACATTTAAGAAAAATAAAGCATCTGCAATTGTAAATAGTTAACAAAGTATTAACATCTTCAAACTAAGCCACATTTCCAATAGCATGATAATTTAGCCTCTAAACCCCCTGCAGAGTTTAAAATAGCTTCTATGAAAATTTCTCAAGAAGGAGAGCATCTCCCTGGTGGATTTTTCTTTTTTTTAATTTTAGAAGTGCCTATTTGTTTTGGATAAAGTTGTCAGTATTACCAAATTAACAGCAAAATCTAGGCACTTAACCCAAGAGAAAATTATATGGAAGTTAAAAGTATTGTTCCTGATTGTTAGGAGACTATGCTCCAACGGGGTGATTCAGTGATCCTGGTCCTCTCTTCTGGGTAGACCCTTTTCTACACTTAGTTTCCACATTGTTAAAGTTCACCTTGCTCTAAGAAGATGGAGAAAAGGTATAAAGAATTTTTCAGGGGTGTTTGGTTTGGCCAAAATTGAGTCATGCATATCACATCTGTTAATATTATGCCCAGTAAAACTTTGCCACATGGCCACAAGACACTGAAAGAATGACCAGGAGCTGTGGTCTACATACCAAGAAAGAACATTCTAAAGATGTTTGCCACAGTGGAATTTGGACAACAGTTGTGAATTGTGACTTCTGAACTCCTTCTTCTCAGTTGTTTCCTTCGTATACCCAACATGGGGGCAATTCAGTTAAGGACAATACTTTCTTTAGCAGAATGTTTTGGCACAGAATTTCACTTTTCTATGATGATACATTTTGGTTACAAATCTTGAAAACAAAAACACTTGTTTTATACTGAGAAAAATATTAAAGTGGAAAACAGGAGCAAAAATTATACTTCCTTTATAATATAATAATGACATTTGGATTCATCTTAATATGTAGTAAAATTTCTTGACATTTTATTACATACATTTTTTAAAACCAAATAGAAAATTTATCATATCTGCATTTCAAAATATTGCTGAATTTAAAAATTTCCTTTTTTCCCTACTACAAAGGGAATGAAGAAGTCCTAGCCACTGAACAAAGACATATCAAATACATAATTTAAATATTCTACATTAACAATAAAAGATACAGAGTTCAGGAAAGGATGATAATGGTGTCAAGATGACACATTATGCTTAAAAAATAGTTATTTAGAAACAAATCAGTTTTTCAACAATCAAATTCATTTCTACTGTAAAGAAAACAAAGCAATTTATATCATAACTCATACTTACTGACAAACAGATTGCAAATTCACTGCTTGGTCTCCAAAAAATCAAAAGAAAATTATAATCAAAGGGAGAAAGTATAAATAAAAGGGAAAGTAGGGATAGAAACTTTCCAATAAGGCTGACTAAATCTCATCTAAAGAAAACAACTCCTTTCAATATCCTGGTGTCTGATTTTTAAGTGCATTAAATTTTAATTATTATAAACAAAACACATTTTCTAGTGTTCAAAGTATTTTATTTAAAACTAAAATCTTCTACTTAAAGGAAAAGAAAAACTAGTCTTTCTTTTAAAGCAAAACTAAATATTTAAGGATAACAAAGTATTGACTCTTTATGGTTATTCATGTATACATTTATATTTATTTATATATACTGGGAATTGAAACTTGAACCCCAGGGTGATCTACTACTGTGATATATCTTCAGTCCTTTTAATATTTATTCTGATATAGGATCTTGCTCAGTTGTTGAGGGTCTTGCTAAATTGCTGAGTCTGGTGCCAAACTTGTGATCCTCCTACCTCAACCACCCTGATACTCAGGATTATAGGCTAGAGTAGTTGTATTTTAAGGTTAATCTACTGTCTGTTAAAATGAATTCTAGAAAACACTCGGGATTTGAAATTACTCAGAAAACATTTGATGTATAGTTCTAAATATGAAAATTGTCTAAATATTCAGAATTCAAATGCTTTGTGGAAGTAAAGCCGTATTTCTCTTTGTGGGTGCTGGCAACACAGGGACATTCAGTTTATAAATCTGAATAAAGCTGTATATTATGTTCACTTTCTCTCTAGTTCTAACTGGGATTCCAGGAAGATGAGAGACGAGAACAGTATGTTTTCTCCATCTATTGCTAATAGAGCAAATAAGCACAAGCACAATGTCTGTGGACAAATGAGGTAGAAGGATGTCCACAACAACCCCAGACTTCAAGGAGTGGTTGTTAAACCAGCTGATGGGGAAGAAGGAGGAAGTCAGGAACACAGTGTCTAAGGAAAGACCAGGAGCCCCCACAGACCCATGATGGCTTCACTAAAACCACAGGCTGCTGATTTGAGAAAAGCAGCTGTCATTGAAGGGTTTGGATGAGGAGTGAGAAGAAGGTACTTTCAATAAGAGGTCTGAAAGAGATGCAGCACATCAGGACCTGGCAACTCTCAAAACAGAACAGAGGAGGCTCCCTTGTAGGACAAGTCCCCAACCTGGAGAGTAACTGATACAAATCAAATAAAAATTGAGCCAGATAATAAAAACAGAAGAACCAAGGAGAAGGTACAGATCAAAGATGGGGAGAGAAAGAGAACCAGGATTTCACAGAAAGCAAGCTTAGCATTGCTGAACACTATCCTCAAGCATCAGAAGAACAACTCTGGGAAGACAGGAGAGTTTTTCTGAATTTGACCACATTATAAAGATCATTAAAACTACATGAAAAATGAGAAAGAGAACAGTATAAATATCAAACTTGGGTGAAATTATTATAAGAATAAAGAGAATAAAGAATATGATAATATCCTTACAGACAAGGAAAGCATGCTAGAAAGATAGACAACACAATCAAAATTATAAGCTATATCAAAATTAAGTATAAGATATTAACAAAATAACACAAAAACAACATAATACAGCATAGAAAGCTCAAAATCAAAGCCACAGAACTCAAGAAATAATTGGAAATAATTAAAAAAATTCAGAATTAAATAAGTGAATGAAACAAAATAACGACATTATCAAAAACAAAATAATTCCTTAAAAACAGAAGGGGAAAGAATAAATAAAAGAAAGGGGAGACATTTAAAAGAATATTAAAATATAAAAATTGATAAAAGTTAAGAGGAAAATATCAAGATTACAGAGAGATGATAAAGACTCCTGAAGAAGAAAACCAAACCAAGAAAAATATAATTCACACTAAAACTTATAAAAGAAATTTAAATAAAAAACAAAAACCCCAAAAACTAAATACTGAGAAAGATCACTGTGTGCTTGGTAAGGGTGACTTAAAGGGACCAACATCAAGACATTATTCACATAACGTTACCAACCCTTTAAAAAAGGAAAGACAGAATGTTTTGGGAGCACCTAGGAAATAGGTGCATGTGACTTGAAAGAATTTGATTATCTTCACACTTTTTGAAAACATGACGGAAGTCCTTCAGAGTTATCAATGAAAGCTATGTTTCTCCATAAGCTAAACAAAAATAAAATTCAAAGTTTAGTGCAGAGATTATGGCGTACAGATATGAAATTTACTATAATAATGAAAATTTGAGAAAGCTATAAGAATACAATGTTTAACTATTAGTTGATGAAACAGAATAAACTGACTTGTGTTTATTTTTTATCTTATTTCATAGTAGTTTCAATTAGGTACCAATAATTAGTTACCCTTAAAATATGTCTTATTGTATCTCCACAAAGAAAAAAACATGAATGATTACATCATTTCCAAAAGGAAGCACAGCTTAGAGAATCAATGCTATTTCCTTGTCCTCTAATTTAGCAATATCTAAAACTACACCAATATGCCAAGTTAATGCATACTTTGATATGTTTTACATAATACATAGAAAGCAGACAGCTCAATATGTGTTAAATAATATGGTATATATTGTTTTCAAAAGTGCTACAACTAATCAATTTCATCCAAGATACCTCAAAGTACTCACTAAACAATCAATGTTTAAGAGTTCTGGGATTAAAATATGCTGTCAGTATGGTTTTAATGAAAGAAAATAGGAAGTTTGCAGAGGTAACATAAGCTTTCCAAAAGCATTCATCAATTTAGAGACTGAAGACCCAACACTTTTATGTAACTCTCCATGAAGGATACAAATAAGTAAGATTATTTTTCTAATAGTCAAACAGATTCCTGCTAGAATCACATGCAAATATATTAATTAATTTCTAGGGAAACCATTAAACTAGATAAAGAGAGAAAAATAGAACAAATAAGAGAAATTACTTCTGAATATTGTAAAGTTTGGAAACACGTTATCAAGTATTTAGTCCCAGGGAGTTTAACATTTCAGCATTATAACCTGGAGTTAAGTCTGACACTACATGTCACACAAGGCAAGTATAGGAAATCGTTTTCAAGTAAGAAACAGTTGAATTCCTAGGAAATGTTTTCTCTGGTACTTACAATATGTTTAGTTTACATGAAAGAATAATGATGTCCCTCAAGCTATAAGATTAAAAATTATCCTCCATTTCCTAGATTTCATACGAATATATTAGACTTAAATATGGTCTGGAACATAGGTAATAGCATCAGAATGATTTTTTAAATCTCCCAAAATTTCTCATTTAGCATAACAATACTGAAATAGTTGATTTTATATATCAAACTTCATCTGGTATCTAACAGTCCTCAATCCTCATGAAATATTAGAAACAGTAACACTGTAATAGTAGTTAAACACTGGAGATTGCATACCTCATTTATAAAATGGAACCTGTGATAAGATTATATTTGTGACTTATTAATTATTTAAGAATAATTTCAAATATATTTTTCAACAAACAATGCTAAGACTGTATAATTCTGATGAACAAAGGGCTAGTGTTTGATCAGTATAATTCTTCTGGATGCAATACTCTGTACAAGTAAATTATATTATGAATATTTATAAAAACACATTTAACAAAATGAAGAAAAGAGAAAAAAATGAACTTCAACATGCAATGATCAGTTATAAGATAGTGATATAATAATGAAAATTATTTAAATAGACAATTCCCTGTTTTTTATTTTTTTACTAATTATTTGGAAATCTCTGGAAAAGTTTCGAGTCAACATTAAACCACCCTCAGGTAAATGTGCACATATGATCTATGTGGGAGTATATTTATAGAAAGGATTTGCCATTCATTGCCACACATTTTTATCTCAACATGTTAATATTATATGCAAATATATATATATATATATAATATATAATTATATATCATAATTTAAAATAAACCCACTGTACACTCACACAGTTCACATAGAGAAATCTTTCTCTCTCTCTCTCCCTCTCTCTCTCTCTCTCTCTATATATATATATATATATAGACACACACACACATAGCTTGTTGTCTAATTACAGCCCTGATTTCCACCAATAATAGGAAATAATGAATTACATCAATTTACTTACCTATATTTTATTCACAACACAGATACATACACAAATCTAAAACTATCTAAATACTATTCTTTTAGTCAGCTTTACTGCCACTGTGACCAAAGATCTGACAAGAACAGATTTACAGGGTAAACGTTTATTTCACCCTCACTGTTTCAGAAGTCTTTGTCCACAGACAGGTAGCTCCAATGCTTTGAGCCCAAGGTGATGAAGAACATCATTGCAGAAGAGGGTGAAGGATGAATAAAGGCCGCTCAGAACAAGACTGTCAGGAATTGGAAAGTGACTAAAATTAGCTTCTCAGGGACAATTATGTACTCCAAAGGAATTCCCCCAATGACCTACCTCCTGCATCCACACCCTACCTGCCTATAGTTATCACCCAGTTAATTTATTCAAGTGAATTAATGTTTTGATGAGGTTATGGCTTTCATAACCCAATCATTTCATCTCCAAACTTTCTTGCATTGTCTCTCACATAAGTTTTCAGGGGACACCTCTACATACCTAAACTGTAACTACTATATATAATTTCAATATTCTAAAGATTAATTTTTTAATGCATGTCTTAAATAAGAACCTACAGTTGGTCCCAGATAAGTGTTTCCATGTGCAGATTTCATCATCACTGAAATGGAGAAGTCAAATTCACTTGTTCTGAAAGGAGGTCAATTACATAGTCTTCCCACTCCCACTTGACTGATTAGGCTATGCCTGTAAGACTCCTATTTTGGTATACACAGCTGTTCTTTTTTTTCCTTCTGAAATGTATTCTCCATTGGTAACTTATGATCTAGTCATCAGTGACATCAGCATTAGGACTTCCCAGTTAAACCCATGTATCTCCTTTCTGTAGGACCCCATAGGAATGGGGAAGGAATTGCAGAATATGAAGACACCAGGCTTCCTTCAGTTGTGCCCTGGACTCCAGTACTTTGGTTCAGGTAGATGATATGATAATACAGAATATATCAATATGTTTAGTACGCAAACTCAATTCCTGGGTTGGACAACTGAAGGGAAAAGATTTTGGTTATGCAACAATGGAAATGAGTCTCAATGGAAAATGAAGCCTTAAAAACCTGATAGTCTGGGTAACTATATGCAGACAATCATCACCCAGGTAATTGGGTAAGAACATCTTCAGTCTCAGGAAGTTTATGAAATAAAAAGAGAGTGGAAACATTAATCTTTTCTCACTCCTATAGAAACATTTGCTGTGTCAAAACACTCTGAAATGAGTCAAAATAGCTGTGCTAAAAGGAGACAAAATAAGTGATAAGGGGTGACCTAACAGCACTTGATAATCAGCTGATGATGGAACAGGGTAGTATTTGTTGTATGCCAACCCCTCTTGCTATGTGTATATTTACAATTTGAGGAAGGTAAAAACCATGCTGGAAAGGATTTATGCTCAGGCAGCATGTTTATCATCTGTATACCTATAGTTTCTCTAGACTAATTTTATTTTATTTTTTGGTTGGCTCAATCCAGATACTTTGGTTCCTCTTTGAGGACCACATCTCAGGGAAACCCAGTCATCTTCCTGGATCCCCTCCTAACTCTTATAAAGTGCTATTTTAATATACAGGGGAGCTCAGAGAACAAAACACACTTATATGGTTGTTCTGGAGCCCCATTTAACACACCTCCAACTCAAATGTTGGGTCAGACAATGGTAATATCAGAGATTTAATATGCTTTATCTGTTGTTTTGGTGGCCAAGTGATGGTCATGGGGTGGAATGTTGGGAAATCTGTCATGTGTACACTCTTGTGACCCTTGCTAAGCTATTTAAGAAAAATCTTCATGTCTCAAATACTTTCTTACCAAGAAATATATGGCACTCACAATCTGTACTGCGCAATTGTCTTGTCTACCTGTGTTAGGCAACTTTTCATCACTGTAATCAAAATACCTGACATGAACAAGTTAGAGGGGAAAAGTTTACTTTGGTCTTACAGTTTTGTAGACAAAGTCCTTGATCAGCAGACTCCATTGCTCTAAGTCTGAGGTGAGGCCGAATATCATGGAAGAAGAATATGGTAAAGGAAAGCCGTTCAGCTCATGGATATAAAGAAAAAGAGACAGACAGGGAGGAACCAAGAATAACAATCCCCAAGGACATGCTCCCAGTGAGCTACTTCCTCCAGCCACACACTTTCCAAATAAAGTTACCACCCAGAAATTCATTCAAATTTTTAATTTATTGAATGAATTAATTTACTGATATGGTTACCGCTTTCATTATTGTTTAAAAACTCCACCTCTGAAGCTTGTTGTATTGGGGACCATGCATCAAAGCATGAGCTTTTTCTATTCTGGACTCAATGTGTGCTCCTTTATCTGCCTAATATGGTTATATCATAAAGTGCTTCGCCAACTGCACTACTAAATCAATTCCCAGCATTGAGTAAAAGGGTGTTTTACCTACACAACTTGGGAGATGAGTGCAGACCCTCTCCCTAAGTCAGTTGAGCGGTGAGACCTACTTTCCATGAAATTCACAGTGTTTAAGCTGACAATGCTCTGTCTGTTAGTGAAGGACAGTATCATCCCATGAGTCATCTTTCTTGGTGACCCCAATACCTGTGATCCATGACATGGGTTGACAATCTGGAACTGTTGCTCCTGGTGGCAGACATATTTGCTATCTTCCACATAGTGGGACTCCTCCTCTGGAGGTGGCAGGAAGTGTCACTTGCTTAACATGTCAATTTAAACCATAGTCATAGGTTTTCTTCAATGCCTTCATTCTGAGCTTCCTACAGGAGAGGAACTTACATTTTGGTCAAACCTGCTGGTTTCTGCAAATATACTGGCAGCCCTATTCCACATAGTAGATGAACAGATGATAGAAAACAGATCCAATTAAAATATTCGAAGAGAGCCTCTGTCCTAGTTGAGATAATTTTAATTATACAGGGGCCCCACTGATGAAAACTCTTGATAGAGGACAACCCTGCTATTAATTTTCCAGAGTCTCCTCTATAATGCTCATCAGTCTCTCCCAAGAGATTGTGTCTAACAGCTGCCATCTGAAACTTAGTTTCCCAATAAACACAATGAAAAATACAAACATGGTCTTGAGGTAGATGTGCATAGAAAAGAAAATTACTTTCAAAATGGTGACAGGTTGTATAATTCCTCTGAGTGGCTTGTCTTCAACTTGTGTCAATCAGAATAATTTTGCCTGCAAAGCAGAGTAGAAATCACTTATTTTTATTTTTAAAGAAATAAAAATGAACTATATATGGCTCTAAAATGTTAAAAATTGAAAAAAAATGTGAAAAGTGCTCTATCTCTCAAGGGATCCACTGTGTTTGAAATTCTAACACAGAGATTCTAACCCACTCATCTCTTGTGAGAGAAAATAATCCCAAATCACACAGGTAAACTGTCAGTGCTGTCAAATATCAATGAACAATTCATCATCAATCACCAACATTTTATCTCTCAGGAAAGACTCTGAAAGCTGTCCAAAATATCATTGAATGACCCCAAGGCTACCACAAATACTTAATGAGATCTTCATGGGATCTTTTGAAATTTTGCTTTTAATGTTTAACGCCTTCGTTGTTCACTCTCACCAGACTCCTTTTCAAGACTCTTGTGACTCCACTTTAATAATCTTCTTTATTATTTCAGGGCACAGTGGAAATGAAGACAGACTTTGTACATGATGTATAAAGTGCATATCACCATAGCAACCATACTGTAATTTTGAAAACAGGCATCTTTATAAGAAGCTGGATAACTGTAATGAGAAACAACCACAAATAGGAGGAGAGGTTAGTTTTTAGCTTATTCTGTTTTCCATGACGGCCTTATTGCATATACATTATTAAGTGGCATATCAATTTCTCCCTCTCATTAATAGCAGATTTAATAATAGGTCTGTCCATTGTCTGTGTATTTGTGTAGAAGAATTAGTTCCATTTTTCCGAGAAAACCCTATTAAGGGAACTTGAATCGTTTAAACACAACTCAGTGGGAAATAGATGAAATATTTTTCCCAAGAGAATGTTCAAATTTTAAAGATTAAGGAATGCTTAGTATCATGAAAAAAAAAACAACCAAATTACTTATTAAACTGCTCCCAGCAAAGTAATCCTGTTGTCTCAGTGACTGGAGCTGGCGAGAATAATCTCATAACTAAATCAGACAAGCAATGAGGTATTAAAAAACAGCTGAGGTTCACCTAGGTAACACAAATGTAGATGGAGTAGGATATGAGCAACTTCTTTAGTACTATAAATCTCCAATACAAGTGGAATTCAAGACTTAAATTCGTCATCCATTAAATTAGCAATTATTGCACATTCATGATAAGTTGGGCACCATACACCCCTCAGATTACATAACAATGTAAAGATCAATGACAGCTTAGTCATCTATAGGGAGCTTATGGATTGGTGGAGGAAAAAGCATTAAGCAATAAGATAAATATTATCTCATTGACTTTGTAATAAGTGACATGAAGAAAAATTTCAGAGTATAATGATGACATATCACATTGGTTCCTAATAAATCTAACATTTTTATGTGCATTGATACTAGAATCAAAAGGAAGAATCTATCATTGTTTATACACACACACACACACACACACACACACACACACAAGGAAAATCAATAATTTTAAACTCAGGTCATTTTCTAGATTTCTGATTTATAAATAGTTAACTATAAATTTACCACAAGCTAATCAATTGCTCTAAAATGGATAAAATTTTGGTGAAATGTGTGGCATCATTGTTGTGATTCTTTCCATTTATTTCTGTCATAAATCAATTGCAATAAATGATCCAAATGAAATACTTATATTTACTAACATGCATTCTATCATTTGCATGTCTTTTTTTTTTTTAGCTTTTTTACCTATTTGCAAGGTCCCTCATTCTCTCACATGCAAGTCTTACATATTCTTCAAGATTAATCTGAAATACTGTCTCATACCTGGAACCTCTTTTTTGTTAACTGACCATATAATAGTTTAAAAAATTAAGATTTTCTGCATATGTGAAATAATACGTTTACTTTAGAAAATATGAAAAATGATGAAAGCACTACCAAGTATACTATTTAAAGTGGCAATCAATAAATAAGGGTGTGTGTGTTTGGGCAGTAGAAGAATTTCCATAAAAATGCTAAACCATATAATTTTTAAAAATTTAATATAATAGAATTTTTTATTAATAAATAATTATATGTACTTATGGGGTAAACTATGAAGCTATGTTATAGGTATAAATCATATAATCGTTAAGTCATGTCAATTATCATGTCTATCCTATTGTGTACTTATAATTTATTTGTGATGAGAACTTTGAAAAATCTACTCATTAATTTTGAGACATATGATTCATTATTATTAACAACAGTCCGTGTGGAGGGGCAATACATCACTAAAACTTATTTCTCTTCTCAACTGGAAATTTGTATCATTTTACCTTCATCTTCCTCTTCCCCATCACCTTCCTCCACCTCAATCTCAGCTAAACATTATTGTTTCTGTACATTTATGGGCTTAAAGATTTTTAAAAATTGCACATGTGAGTGGGATCATGCTGTGGTATTTGCCTTTCTGCTCCTGGTTTTTAATTTTTAATTTCTTTCATTTTATTATTATTAATTTATTTATTTATTGGTGTTGGGGATTAAACCCAGGGACTCTTTTACCACTGAGTTACATCCTCAGCCTTTTTTTTTTTTTTTTTCCAATTTTGAGATAGGGTTTCACTAAGTTGAGTAGGGCCTGCTAATTTGTGGAGGCTGGCTTTGAACTTTCGATCCTCTTGCCTCAGCCTCCCAAGTTACTGGAATCACTGGTATCTACCACCATGCTGGCTCAACCTAGTTCATTTTACTTAGTATAATATTCTACAAGTTCAGCTATGTTGTAAGTGACAGAATGTCATGTTAAAAGACTGAGTAGTGTTCCATTGTGTGTATATATTTTTTCTTTATTCATTCCACAATTGACCAATGCTTACATTGCTTCTATATCTTTGTTGTTATGAATAATGTCACAAAGAACATGGATGTTTGATTACCTCTTCACCGTACTAAGTTTAAGTCCTTTACGTATGTATCCCAAAGTGGGATTGCTAGATCATATATTTCTATTTGTAATTTTTTGAGGAATCTCCATGCTATTTTCCATAATGATTGTACTAATTGACATTCCCACCAGCAATGTACAAGGGTTCCCTTTTCTCCACAACCTCACCATTTGTTACTTTTTAATCTTTTATAACCACTCTAACAGATATCAGGTGATATATTGTGGCTTTTTTAAAAATTTCTTTTATTTCTCTCTCTCACTTGCTTACTGAACTTCCATTTATAAAATAAAACATCCCATGCTAGACTTTCTGGGTTTAGCTTGTTTCACTTAGCATCATGTTCATCAGTTCTATGCATTTCCCAGAAAATGACATAATTTCATTATTCTTTATGACTGAGTAAAACTCCATTGGGTATACACACCAGTTTTTCTTTATCCAGTCCTCTTGACAGGAACAGAGGCTGGTTCCATAACTTGGCTATTATGAATTCCACTGCTATGAACATTGGTATGTATGCATCAATTTAGTATTTTGATTTCACACACATAGCGATTGCATGATATGCATCGTTATAGCATATTCTTATGGATAAACAGCAGAGTGGGATTTTAATTTCCTTTCTCTGACTACTACAATGTTTGAACATGTTTTCTTATACATGTTAGTCATTTTTATGTCGTCTTCTAAAAATATCTATTCAGACTCTTTGCACATGTTAAAATTAAGTAATTGTTTTATTGAGTTGTGTTCCTTATACATTTTGGATCTCAGTCCCCTATCAGATGATTGTTTTCAAGAATGTTCTCAACCCTTGAGTTGTTTCCACTCTGTTAATTTATTCCTTTGGTGAGATCATATATAAAATAATCATTGCCCAAACCAATGTTTTCTCCTGTTTTCTACTACTAGTTTTAAAGATTCAGGCCTTACTCTTAAGTCTTTCATCTTTTTTGAGTTGACTTTCATAGAAAATGTAAGATAACAGTCAAATTTTATTCTTTTGTATGTGAACATACAGTTTTCTCAGTGTCCAGCATCATCTTTTTTTTTTTTTTTAAGAGACTATCCCTTCTCAGGTCTGTGTTTTCTGCACATTTGTCTAAAAACATTACCCGTACATACTATTTCTGGATTGTTCCATTGATCATGTATCTATTTTAATTCAAGTACCATGTAGTTTTGACTTACTACAGAATTATATCTTGAAATCAGACAATGTAATAACTACTGGGTTTTTAGTTTGGTACTTGTTTGGGTTTTTCTTTTCTGTTTTTTTTTTCTAAGACTGCTTTTTCCATTGGGATCTTTTGTAGTTTCACACAAACTTTAGAAATTATTATTTTCTTTTTCTGATAAAAATGACATTGAACTTCTGAAAGGAATTGCATTGAATTTCTTTGAGTTATGTTCATATATTAATGAGTGAACTGTTCCAGTTCATGAACATGAAGATTTTTCCATTTATTTATGTCTTCTTCAATTTTTTTCATTAACCTTTTATAGTTATAAGTAGATAGATCTTTCACCTCCTTGATTAAATTTAATATGCAGTATAAATATTTATGTTATTGAAAATGGGGTTTTCTTTATTTCTTTTTCCTGAAAAGTTATTGCTACTGTATAGAAATCCTAATGAATTTTAATGGTGATTTTGTATTCTGAAACTTCACTGAATTTATTAGTTATGATAATTTTTTTAGTGTCTTTAGTGTGTTTATATAAAATTATATCATCAGCAGAAATGATTTCACATCTTCCTTTACTTTGTTGTTGTTTTTTACTTCTTTCTATCACCTACGTGTTCTGTCCAGAATGTCTAGTACCAAATGGAACAGAATTAGTGAGAGTTAGCATCCTTGCCTTGTTTCTGATCCTATGACAATCTTCAAACTTTTCATCATCACTATATTAACTCTGGGATTATATTATATGGCATTTATCCCGGTGAGGAGCATTAATTCTATCCCTACCTTGTTAAGATATATCACATGGCATGCTTTTGATTCATCGTGGTATACCAAAGAATTAAAACAGTGGTGTCTGCTCTAAGTAAAGTAGATAAGTTCAAAACAAAACAGTTGTTTGGTTATGCTTATTAAGACTCAGGTGAAGGTCCCAGGTAACCACCTAGATGTTCACTCTCAAGTTCTGATGTAACTGAACTTGCCTCAGACCATTCAGAGGACAGAAGAATTTCTCTTTTATGCAGGAGATGGACAGATTTCAGAAAACATGGAGATTTGGGGGCATTCAATGCAAAAGAATAGCTAGATAATCAACTCATTTGTTAACTCTCTAACTAGTATTTTTATCTGCAATTTCTATTTTGACTATTTTCTTAAAGTCAAGGCATGTCATTTTCCAGAGGGAAATTCTTCATTATTCCTGACCCTATTTTCAATAACCTAAAGAAATAAATATTCACTTAGAAAAAATTAGAAAATATGAGAAAGTATTTCTGTTGTTATTAAGCCTAATACTGTACTTCCCAGATTAACATTCATACCATAAGGGTTGACATTTAGCCTATGAGTCAACATAATAAGATGACTTTGGGCCCAGTTTCCAAGAGATGTGAGTTCAACTCTTATTTCTCTTAGTAATAAGTATCCATTTATTTGACTTCACTGGGTTTTAATTTATTCATTGATAAAGTTTGAAAGTTCACATTGTGGTAATAAACTGAAAAATGTGGGTGTATAAAATTGTCCATAGATATGTGATAGCATTCCAATCTTAAAGCTTCAATTTTATTTCAATGAAATATGAGTCAGGATTTCATGTGAAGATCAGGAATAAAGAAATAGCATTTAACAATTGTAGGTGAACAAACATGCTAAATAAAAGCATGGAATCATGGGTGAAGGTTACCATGCTATAGTTATCAGTAATTTAAGATCATAGTTATAACAATCTGATGGGTTCTTTACTTTTTCTAACCACCTTGAACTGTGCGTCTATAGGTATAAAATATAATGGGACTTAAAGAGTATTTGATTTTATGCTCAAATTATGAAGGAGAAAAATAAATACAAAATCAAGTTTTAAAGAATGAGTCTTATTTAAAATGGAGATAACTTTAATTAAATACCATGTAGGATGTCTTGATGTAAAGTGTTCTAATATTAATGGTGAGATATCATTTTTTCTACATATTTATATAAAATCAGATTCCATGAAAAAGAAAATGAGTTTAGTATTTTTCCACCTTTATCAAATTTCTACTAGCATTCTAATGGGTCAATTTCTTCATTTTTCTTTATAAGCAATTAATCATGATTTTATTTATAGAATAGCTGAAAATACTGTATTAGATCATAAATGTAACAGAATCTCAGATGCATAATCTAATACTTACCATTTATTGCAAAGTGTTCACACATTCATTTGAAATTGTCAGTTAATTTTATATGGATTTACTTTGTCAAATCCTAGAAAGGAAGTAAGAAGGGATATTGAAGCACTCAAATTTAATTAAGCAAGAGGATTTAATTTTTTAAAGAAGAATAATTGATTCTATTGTGACTTTGCAAACTATTAACATTACAATATGGGGAATAACTTTTAAAAATAAAAAAAAGTTCTAATTTTCTCAGTCACCTGAGTCATTTAAATATCCAAATTATTTTTCTATATTAAACTAATATGTATTAATTCTAAACAACTAAACACTTGACTTTATATTTACATAAAGTAAACCTATAAGCAATTTTTTTCTGAGTCTTTCCACATTTAAACAAACATTTTCTCAAAAAATGAGCTCTAACATGAACGACTCAGACAAAATCCATCAATTGAAGAGAAAATGAACTAAATATTTATTAAATATTGGTTGTTTCTGGTGAAATTTTACATATGTAAAGCCTTCCTATTTGGAAATAATACCCAGTGCATTTGTAAGGAAAGTGAGCTTTCATTACTCAAAGGTACTTTTTCATTAATAGCAAAAAATATCTTTTCCATGGATCCCAAGTTCAAGAGGTATGATTTAAAGGCTCCATTATCTGTAAGATTTTATGTAAAACTTTTATAATGTTTTTTCCTTTAAAGAAGTAATTTCGTTTAATCTTGGTAGTACCTTTTTCTAATATAATATTAGTGGTTCAAGTGCCATGCAGTTGTCTAATACTATTCTATCCTTTATTCTACATAGAATTTATTTTATGAAGAGTAAAATATAATCTCCAAAAAATTTTCGTCACTAACAACCACAATTTCCTTATCAATAGCAGTGCCCAACAAAAATATGTCATATAACTTGTCTTAAAAAATAATATCTAAGTAACTACACATGCTGCCAACATATCCTTTTAGACACTGATAGCTTACCAATCTCTTTTCAACGAATGTGATCATAATATCATTGTAGAAGACCCAAATCTACAGGTAGACAATATAGAATGATATGAAGATAAACTAGTTTTGGAAGTAGTCAAACCTGGGAGGAAATACAGATTTTATCATTTACAAATTGTGTGAATTGACCAAATATTTATAGTCTCTGATTCTTGATTCTACAGTCTATGAAATAAACTTAAAATAATAGCTAACTAAATGGTTGTTTTGAGTTTAGAAGACATTGATACATGGAATCACTTAGGCCAAGTAGTGGTACCTAAGAACCATTAGTCTCCAAAATATTTCCTGTCTGCCCTCCAACGAAGGTATCACTGGTCCTAGCCACATATATGATTGTGCATTTATTTCTCAAATTTCTTTAATATTGGATTATTACATGAGTATCAGTAGTCCTGTTTTTCCTATAGTTTAAATATACTATGATACAATTAATACAAATAAAATCACAACTAATTTGCAATGTCATATAATCATGGCACTTTGATCACCACTTTACAAACAACATCTAATTCTATAAACATTTTGAGTTAGACATTAGCATTCCCATGTTACCAGTCAGGAAAGCAAACTATGTAAATAGCCATGTGATGGAATTAGTCACTGGAGAAGATAGGATTTGAACTTAGTTGTGGACACCTCCAAAATCTTTTTCTAGAGGAAAAAAGAAAATTTTCTAAAAATACTTGCTTTTCCAATATTTTTCAGTATTCAGAGGTTGTACCAAATGAAAAATGATTCTCATTTTAACTTTTCAAATAGCATTTTTTGTCAAGCTAGTGATGCATGTTAGGAAACAAAGATGTCAAGTGTTGCTAAATTTAAAGAAAAATTTAGCCTGGAAAGATTCAGATATATAATAAATAAAAGCAAAGGAATGCTTTTCATACAGGGAAGAAATATATGAGTATATTTGGTACTCTCAAGGGGATACTAGAAATAGATATCCTAAGACAGAAGAAGACAATCATGTTAATTATTTATGTTTTTATACTTTTTTCTGTCAGGAAAATATTGTTTTATGAATGATTATTAAAGTGATTTTGATATTCATGTAGAATAACTGCTTTAAAAGAATAACATTTTCAGATGGATAACATAAGTTAAAAAAATGTTCAGTAGTTTATTAAATGTTTGTGTATATATTTTAAAATTTTCCACAGTGAATACAAGCATAAAATAATATTCATAAGATGTGTGTATACAAAATATACAAAGTATTTGCATATCAAAATTAAATATGTAATATGACATGAAAAAACAAAATGAATATTTTAAAGCAGCACTTGTAGATCATTTGTAAAGATTTGCTAAATACATTTTTACTATGTGTGTTCATAAATCAACATGAAAATACTATCACAATAACAAAGAATTAGGTATTGGTGAAGGATATGATTACCTACCTTTCCTCCCACTCCACCCTAATCTCCTCTCTTTAGGTGCCCCTGCCCACCCAGAGGGTCCACCAACAGTAACTATTTCCTCCAATGATCTGGGTCTCCTAAGGCCTATAAAAGTCCAACTCTTGAGGTGGCCTGCTGCCATTTTGCCCCTGAAGATTGCCCCTCCAGTGCTGAATAAAGCATTGCTGGTTCATGAGGTCTCCCTCCATTTTTCTTTTCTTTTTGTATTCTCTTTCATGTGTTTTCATTTGGTGCCCTGAGCAGGAATAGGATGTTTTGGGGGTTCATTTTGCCCCTCCCCATTTCAATGAACCTCCAGTTTTTCTCCCTCTCCATGAGACCTCTGGATCAGAGGTCACTTTCTGCTATTTTGTTCCTACATACAACACTGAACTTCTCATTAGTGGGAGACAGAAGACCCCTTCTGGTCTCTCTCAAAGATGCCCTGCCTTAGACACTTGCCTTTTGGCTCATTCAGATCTCAGGGTCCCCCACCACTAAGGTTGGAGAGAAGATGGTCTCTCATTCTCCAATGGAACTGTCTGGTGACAGAAGATTTCAGGGGACACTCTGATCCCCACTGCCACCTGGGTCAAACCTCTCCAACATGGAAACTACCCATTCCATTCCCCCTTAAGATAGCCTCATAGCTCATCTAAAACCAGGGTTTCTCCAACAATCTGACTGCAATCTGACAACCAAAGTCATTGACCTGAATTTGGAATTTATGACCTTTGACCCCCAAATCCTCAAGACTTACACAATTTCCTGCAGCCTGAGGTTCCCTACCTTCAAGATTTTTTTTAACCCTTGTTCAAAGTTCTCATAATGCCAAACTTGCTCTACTCTACAATTAATTATTGCCAACACTGTGTTCCATAATCCCCCTAGGTCAAGTCCTGATCCCTAGCCCTCTTCTTTATTTACTGTCTCCAAAATAGGCATGTGCCAGTCCAGTTTTTGCCTACAAGTTGCCAGAGCATGGCACCCATTGATGCCACAGCACGGCACCCATCTGTACTGAATGAAACAAGGTGTATGTGTTAGGGAGAGCATCCATCTGCATTTGGATCGCAGTCTGCCCCAGGAGGCAGCAGAACCATGCAGGCCAGTCCCACATCCCCACTCTCCCTCTGCAAAAGCCCCTGGCCATGCCATATGGCCCAGGTTTCTCTGATGGTCACTACCACCAGTGCCCGTCCTGCTGTGATGAGACCTGCAGGGTGCTACAATGTTGTCAACTGTCACAAGTCAAAAGAGGTGGATTCAATTCTCCTGACTTGCTTCAGAATCTTTCTGTGTGAGAAATTTGGTGCATGGAACAAAGAAAGGTTTAAGATAACAGAAGGCAGTAGCCAGGGCCACTCCCTGGTGCTACATGGTGGTCTCATATCCCAACTGATCCACATTCCTGATAACTCTGACTATGTATTTTGTATTAATCTCATTCCAGTACTTAGGTATTTTTGTTTCTCTCGGAGAAATACACACTCCCACAGATGACTTTACAACTTGTTCTTTCCAAACCAGACTTTTGCCTAGGACCCCTCTACTGACAAAAAATTCTCCTAAAAGGGAAATCCAAACTTCTTTCCCCATGTCACCCCCTCAGTTTGAAGTAGCAAGAACAATCATCCTCCAGTCAGTGTTGGTAATCAATGATTGGGTCAGAAAGATGGGGGTTAATTCAGGAGGAAATAAAATGTTAATCCTCAGGACACTTGGCCCACTTCCACTTGTTACCAAGGTAACCCTTCTCCAGGGAATTGTTCCTCCCTAGAATGAGTTGTTAATGAATGAATGTCCCCTGGGTCACTCCCTTCCTATCTGTACCCTGGGTGGCTTTGTTCCCACCCTTGGATAACTCCACATTTAGCCCACCTTTTATCGTTAGTCACATAAGGACAGGGAAAGGAGAGAGTATGCTAAATACCGACTCCCACATACTTTTGTTTCCTAGAAGCAATTTACCTGTAGCCCTTCCTGGACTCTGAGGATAGTATGTCACATTCCTTAGCATAACACCTGGTCACTGCAGGAGAAATGAAGACCCACAATAAATTTGATAAAAGGAATCAAGTTTCTCTAAAGAAGGAAACTTTTATGACTTTCTGTAGACTCTCTTAAGATACATTTTCTCCTGTACTCTCCTTGTCTGGCAGGACAAAGAACAAAAAAATCTGCCTCAGTTAATTAGAAAAATATTACCCATCATCTGTCCTGGTTCAAGAATCCAACTCATGTATACTCTGTAGTGGAGACATCACCCAGAATACTAACAGGCTTGACTCCCACTTCAAATTGAGAAGCATAATATGAAGTCATGGTCCTGTGGGTATGAGGTCCCAAAAGAAAACAGGAAAATGTAAGAAAATTTTAAGGGCACAACTAAGAGACAAATGTCTACCCTTAACTTAAAATAGTTATCAAAAATTAATATCCTCCATTCCGAGTGATGCCCCCAGCAGAGGTCATGGAAGGAAAGGCAAAAACTGCTGACCCATATACGCTCTTGGATCAGAGAGCTGCTCCCTAGCCAAAGAAACAGGTTTCTCAGCACAGATTCCCATAATTTCTGTTGTCTTTATTTATTTTTGTTCAAAGGGAAGTCTCTTTCTCAAAAGTAATAGTAGGAGATGACCTAATCACAGCTGAAATAAAGGAGATGCCTAATAATCAAACCTGGCCGAATTACCAAATGGGTAATAAAATTGGTTCAAATATTGTGTGCATGAGGTGTAACTCAAACAGCAGATTCCCTTGACTTCCGTTATATCTCACCAAGGCTTACATTGAAACCTAAATGGCAGAGGCCTGTCCAGCTCACAGGACTTGGGACCAGAGGGTGGGGGATGTGGCTTTAAATCTATACCCATTGTCTTCTTTACCTTGAGAATCTTTACCCAAGGATTTCAGGGCTCTATCTCTTTCATTCTTTCATTATCTAAACTAATTGGAGCCAAAAGGGACTACTCTTATGAAAGTCATGTCATTTGTTTTTAGAACACTTGTTTTTTTCAAATTTTATATTTTTGAGCTCCTGGTTTTATGGTTCATTAACATTTTCATCCTGCATACCTAAATTAGTATATTCTTCTGATCAGTCCTATTTTACCTGATTATAGAAGTTTTTACACTGTTTTTGTTCAGAGGCCAAGTTTTTCAAGAGTTAGCTCTTAATATAATATATGCTTTAATAAATATCTGTACCTGTCTGTCTTGTGTATGTGTGCACACCTGTGTGTTGTGTTCTGTCTCCATATGTGCTTATGGTCACATATTATGTACATGGTATCAAAATTGGCATATAGATACGTGAGTACTCGTAAATCACCAAAACTTAGAAGAAAAATGGATCCAAATTTAGTTCATGTAATTTAAGAGGTTCAATTTAAATTAGGTAAATAGATAAAAATAAAGATGTCTTTAAAATTACTAACTTACAAGTTTTTCTAGATGGTCAATTAATATAATGTTAATCTTCATATTTTGTTTATGTTTGGTTAGAGATATTTGATTAATTTACAAAGTCAAAGTGCTAACTGCTTAATCTAAAATCAAGTACTCTTGACTTCTTGAATTTCATAGGGCTATATGCTTGAACATTATGTATTTTTTCATAAATTGGTAAGTGACAAAAGGTTTAAAATTGCTTTGTGTCATCACTGAAAACAAGCTTACTAAGAGATAAAATATCTAACAGGTATAATTCTGTATGCAAAGGGTCCAAAGGATTCAAATACATCTTTATTAGAGTAGGTAAATAAAGTATTTTTTATTAAAATGGAGTATTTTGTCAAAATTCAAAAATTAACAAGGGGTGTTTCAGAGTGTGAGTTAAGAAAAGGGGTAAATGACTGGGAAAGAGAAAAGGAAGATCCTAAGTATGCAAATATATTTAATAGAAGGAAAATGAAATGTTTCTGGGAAAGAAAGTCTTTGTGTGGTAAAGTTTTAATACATCTACCCAAGCAACATGAGGGTCTGAATAAAGGATAAGAAGGTCTGTGTAAATTAAGGACAAATTTCAAAAAGTTTGTGTGTAACTAAAAGTTGGTTGTATATAAGTAGCATAATCAGTTAAAACTATTCAAGTTTTTTACCTAAGGTAAAATATTAATGTACTATTAATGTACTGATATAAACCAGAGTTTAATCTATGTGTTGAAGTGACAAGGATTTCTTAAAACATTATTTACCCTTAACGTTGTGTCTGTTAAGTTTTGTTCTTTAGAGAAACTTGTTTTGAAGGAATTAGGGTTTCTACAACTCTGGTTAAGCAACAACAGTTATTTTAGAGTATTGTACTACATTACAGAGTCTAGATTTTCTTTAAAAGCTAAACTTGATTAATATAAAACATGAACATAATTATAATGTTGTAATTTACTTCTTGATATAATAAATGTATTCATGTTTTCCAGGTATGCAAGTCTTTAAAATATGAGATTTAAAAGGACATTTTATTAAGCTGATGTTCTCCAAATTAATGTTGTCTATAATGGTAATTTTATTCTTATAAAAATAACAAATTTTATTGGAGATTTATTTATGTCCTTTAATGTTTTATAACTGAACCTGTTAACAATAAGATATATGTAAAATTTTATGTTACTTTTTATACTGAGGTATAAATTTAAATGTATTTCTAAAAGATAAGGAAAGTCTGATCTGTTTAAAGGTTAACATTACATGTTTCAGATGTAATGTTATATTGTGTTAGCTAACATTCATATAGACTCAGGAAGCAATATCAAAACTTATAAAATGATATTAAGAAAGAGGCAAAGATCCCTTCAGAAATAAAACATTTCACCTAAGATTTCCTAGAGCCTCACATCACCTGAGTTAAGACTATGCCTCTCACTTTACTCCATGTCAAAATAATTTCAGAGTAGGATAGTCTTAAGCTCACTTAAATTCATGTTCAAATGATAATTTTTTGTTACAAAGGTTACTGTGATCTTAAACAGGAGATCTAATATTTAACTAAGTAAGGTTTAAGATTATAAAAATTATTTCTTAGTTCATAGTTAATATACAACTCAATATGCTTTTACTCTTGTTAATTTCATATTGTGTTTTCTTTGTGAACTTTAAATGTCATCTGTTAGTACCTTATAGAAGTACAACTTTAAAAATAACAACCAGAGTTAATTTGAGATAATAGGCCATCATTTAGAGGCAGGATGCAAGGTTACCTTCTAGTAGTAAGACAAACTGCAATTAAATAGAAAGGGTAAATGACTGTAAAGTTATAGACATTAAAGTTAAAGCCCAGCACTCTTACTCTGACTGTGAGACTGACTTCTGGATGTTTGACACCAAGGCTTGGAGACTAAAGTTAAGGAAGTAAAAGGGCCAAGAAAGAAAAAAATAGTCAATATTTGGCTCTTACCCTCTGAGTCATCTTGAACCCAGGGAATAAGAGGACTTCTCTAAGAGCTTTGAAATTCTGGGATACATGACCCCCAGATGGGGATAATCACTGAGCCTCTAGAGAACAAAAAGCTGACCAGTGCACATGCTGCAGAATAGGAGGATTATTATAAAATGGAGACATCACTGACACTTCCAAAGGAAGTCACATGATCAGCAATACCTTGACCTATCCTGCAGATGGCACTAATGGAGCTAAGAGTCTGTTCACAAGTTCCCAAGAGTGACCCTTGACAGGACTCAGCTGACTATTTACGACAGATAGGAACAAGGTCAATTTGACCAGCTTATTATTGAACACCTAGCAAAAACAGTTATAACAAAAGTACAGCCATACATGGGTATTTAAAAGAAATAACAATAGTTCTTTCAATGGAAATTAAGACATATAATTTTTCAGCTCCATAGTCCTGATGCCCCACAAATTCTGTGGCATTTTTTCCTTTATGAGGCTCACGTTTCCCTCTGCCTACCAAAAATTGAATTGGCCTCTGTACCTTGACCTTCCTTACTCCTCAAATTGACATTTTACCTAACAACCAAGTTTGCCTATCCTGATAACTGCACACCACACACAAGAGAGTCCTTCAGTTTATTCTCTTACAGGACTATAAATATCTACTTGGATTAGTATAGGAGCAGTGGGATTAGAAACCTCTACTCATTACTATAAAATATTGCCAGCACAGGTTATTGAAAATATACTGCAGGTCACAAAATCAGTTGCCTTCCCTGGTAAGCTATTGTCCTGAAGAATCATCAGGGCCTAGATTTCCTTACTGTCAAATGAGGTAGCCTCTACCTCTTCCTTAGGGAAGAATGTTGCTTCTATGTCAATCAATCAGAACTGGTAAGGCATAATGTTAAACGTTACAGGACCAGTTGGAACAGCAGAGACAAGAACTAACCAATACCTAATGGACTTCATTAGGGGATTTAAAATGGTGGACTTCTTGGCTTCTCCCTCTTTAAATACCTCTAATAAAACCCTACTTATTTTTCTCCTAATAACCTTTTCCACTGTTTTTTAACTTTATCCAGAAGAATTTTCTGGACAAGGTGACTCATCTAACTCAGACCACTTCCGAAGAACATGAAAAAGTCATTCTCCTTCACTCACAACATGACCCTCCTGAGCCCCATAAGGAAGGACTCACCCATGTTGAAGTTTCTTCCTCTACACCCCTCATACCACAACCTCCAGGACATAGAGGAACCTAAATTACTCCCCACCTCCTTATCCTCTTACATATCTCTAACAGGGGATCATATACTCTACCTCTTTCCAGCAGGAAATAGTCAGATATGATGATATCACGCCAATTCATTATACTCTTTTGTGAGTCTGGAATGAAAGACATGGTTTCCTACCTGTCCTCCCACCCCACCCTAAACTTCTCCCATTACCTTGTCCTGCCCACCAAGAGGGATTACCAGAAGTAACTAGCTCCTCCAATGGCCTGGCTCGGCTAACACCTTTAAAAACCAGGTCCTTGAGGTAGCCTGCTGCCACTTTGACCCTAAAGATATGCCCCTCCAGTGCTGAATAAAGCGTTGCTGGTCCATGAGGTCTACCTCCTTTTCCTTTTCATTTTTTGTATTTTTTTTCATTTGCTTTCAATTCATATGTATTGAACTGGTAGAATAATACTGAATTTACCTAGGGCAAACAAAGTAGCTTTCTCCCTGAAATATCATATATACATCCTTGTAAGAAATTTACCCATATTAAAATAAAATATAATTCACCCTTATGATGTCACAATATTTGATTTGCCTGAATTTTGTAATAAAACAGAAGTGGACATAGTTAAGATCATGACAATAAATGACAGCATATGGGAAGTTTGAAGAACTAGATCAATTTTGCAAATGTTTCATGAGAAATTTTAATAAGCAGGTGCCAATTGTCACAAAGTTATAAATACTAAATAACTGAAACTAAATAGGTTGCTGCATATATTTCAATCTATTCTTTATATACTTACAATGAAGTATTCAATAAGTCCTTCAAACTTACTTGATTAAGAGAAATTGAATTAAAAGTTTTTGTTTAAAGCACTATGAAAAATCATTACTAACCAGCAAAATTTTGAAGTAAAAATTAGCCTATCATGTACATGTTTTCTTTTTCTTTTTTCCCCATCTTTCTTTATGTTTATATTGGTGCATTATAGTTACATGTAATGGTAGGGTCTATTTTGACCTAGTAATACTTGCATGGAATACATTTGTTCCATTTTAGTCTCCAGCATTTCTACTTTGTCTCCCCTTCTTCCTCCCTCTATTTCTCTTCCTTTACTTTACTGGTTTTCTTGTATTTATTTCATGTATTTTTAATACTTTATAGATATACTTAATGTGGAATTCACTTTGGTATATACCTATATGTGCATAACATAATTTTGTCAAATTTATTTTGCATTTCTTCCCTCTTCCTGAACTTCCCCCATCCTCCTCCATCTCCTTCCTCTATTATGCAGTTTTTCCCTCTTTATTGTGGGATCTACTCCACTTTATTTTCTCTTACTTTGTGGTGGCTTCTGCATATGAGAAAACATTTGAGTCTTGACAGAGTCTAAATTATTTTACTTACCATGATTTTCTCAAGTTCTATCCACTTACCAGCAAATAATTTCATTCTTCTTAATGACTAAGTAAGATTTTGTATATATATATCACATTTTCTTAATTCATTCATCTATTGATAGGCCCGTGGGACCTATCAATATCCAATTCAAAACTTGGCTATTGTAAATTGTGCTGCTATAAATATTGTGCTTGTGTTACTCTAGTATGCTGATTTAGTTCTTTTGAATAAATATCAAGGAGTGGGATATCTGGAATATTTGGTGGTTCTAGTACTAGTTTTTTGAAGAATCTCCATACTGCTTTTCAAAATGGTTGCATTAATTTTAGTCCCACAAAAAAGTATGAGTGTACCTTTTTCTGCATTTTCTTATCACAAATTACTATTATTTGAAGGCTTGATGATTACCATTTTAACTGGAGTGAGATGGAATCTCAATGTAGCTTTGATTTGTATTTCCTTGATTGCCAGGAATGATGAATATTTTTTTCAAATATTTTTGGGTCATTTGTATCTTTTTTTATTTTTTGAGAAGCATATGTTTAGTTTGTTTGCCCATTTATTGGTTGGGTTATTTGCTTTTATGGTGGTTAAGTTTTTTAGTTCTTTATGTATTATGGATATTAGTCTTCTGTCAGAGAATTAGATGTCAGATTTTCTCCCACTCTGTAGGTTCTCTCTTCACACTCCTTTTTCCTTTACTGTGCAGAAGTTTTTTTTTTTTTTTCTTTTTTTTTTTCTTAATTTTGCTATTCCACTTATTGATTCTTGGTTTTATACTTGAGATTTAGGGGTCTTATTAAGGAAGTCAATGCCTACACCAATATGTTGGAGTGTAAACCCTATGTTTTCTACTAGCAGTTGAAAAATTTCTAATCTAATTCCTAATCTTTAATCCACTTTGATTTGATTTCTGTTCAGGGTGAGAGAGAGGAATCTAGTATCTTTCTTCTACATATAGATATCTAGTTTTCATAATAGTGATTGGTACAAAAGTTATCATTCTTCCAATATCCATTTTTAATACCTTTGTCAAGTATCAGATGACTCTAATTCTGTATTTTATTTTATTTCACTTGTCTCCACATCTTTATGACAATACCTTTTTTTTTACTATAGAATTTTGTCAATGCATTTGAGATTTTTCTCTCATTAGCATATAAATGTTCCAAATAGTTTTGAGTGATACTCTGGATTTCAGAAGTATCTCTTGTAATAGCTTCTTTTTCATCTCTAATATTTTGGATTTGGTTAGATTGGCTAAGGGTTTATCAACATTATTTTTCTTTTTAAAGAACCAACTCTTTGTTGCATTGCTTCTTATTCTCAGTTTTATTAATTTTGACTGTGACCTTAATTATTTTGTGTCTTCTATTGATTTTGTAATTAGTTTCTTCTTCCTTTTCCAGGGTCAGGAGGGATAGCCTTAGATCATTTATCTGGTAATTTTATTTTTTTAAATGTAGGCACTCAGTGTTATAAAATTTCCTCTTAGGATTACTTTTATATTGTCCCAGATTATTTGATATGTTGTATCTATGTTCTCTTTTGTTTCTAATAATTTGTTGATTATTTCTTGTATGGTCCATGTCTTATTTTTTTATAAAGATTACTGTTTAATCTCCAGTTGTTAATGTTTTCCAATGTTTTTCCTTGCCATCAATTTCTAATTTCATTAATTTATGATTTTATAAGATGCATAGATGCATTTTTATAAGATGCATTTTTTAAATATTTTTTAAGGCTTATGTTGTGACCTAGAACATGGTCTCAGTTTGAAAAGAAAATGATTTCAGCTGTTTTGTGGTGAAATATTCTGTAGATGTCTGTTAGGTCCAGTCGATTTATGGTATTATTTAGATTGGAAGTATCTTTATTGATTGTATATCTGAATAAACTTTTATATTGGTAAAAACTGTGTGTTGAAATCATCTGTTTTATTGTACTGGCATCTATGTAGAATTTAATATCAAGAAGTGTTTTTTTTTTTTTTCTTTTCTGTATTTAGGTACACCAAACTTTGATGTGTAAATATTTACTTAGTGACTTATCTTCTTGATGGTTGTCTCTTTTCTAGTATACAATGACCTTTGTCTCTTCTGATTAACCTTTGCTTGGAGTCTGCTTTTTCCGATATGAGAATAGCTACTCCTGCTTGTTTGGAGATTCTATTTGCATGGAATAATTTTTCAATTTTTTAGGAATATATTTTTCCATATTTTGCTTTCAGCCTGTGGGTGTCTTATACTTTGAGAGGAGTCTCTGAAACACAGCATATAATAGGATCTTGTTTCCTAATTCATTCTGCCAATCCACGTATTTCATTGGTTAACCAATATCATTTACATTCAGTGCTATTATACCATTTCCTGACATTTTTTTCCTTACTGTATTTAATTTGGTGTTGATTTTCATTTAGCTAGTTGCTCTTCTAGAGCATTTCATCCATTTGGTAGCTTTTGGGTTTAGTTTTGAATTTTTTGTGTTACATGTATCTTGAATTTTTTTTTTTTATCCTGGCTTAATGGTGATGAATTCTTTCAGTTTACATTTTATATAGAAAGTTTTTATATATGATCTATTAAAGTGCACTTGACTGTCATGTATAACTAATTAAAACAAATAAATAAAATTTTAAAAAGATATGAATAAACAAGTAAAAAATCAGTTACATAAAACTTTACCACACCAAAATCAAAAGAAGGCTAAATAATAAGCATTTAAAAGGAATTACCAGGAAAGAAAAATTAGATGAACAAGATATATATTTATGAATGAACAATATTATTAACTACATATATTCAAATGTATATACATATAAATTCATGTAAATATATATTCATACATATATATATATATATACCTGTGTATTCAGAAAGGAAAAATGTAAAATATTCAAAAATAAAAGAATAATGAAAAGGAATAAAAAGGAAAGTAATAGGAAAAATATTTTTAATGAGAAATAAATGCCTTACTTCCACTAAGGTTGTAAAAACTCTTGGTGAGAATGAATATCCATTGCTTATGTTATTGCCACTTTCTTTGCATTTCTTTTGGGGCTTTTTAAACCTTGGATCAAAACCTTGGGTTACAAAGTCTGACTTGTTTGTGTTCCTCACCAAGCTGGCAGGTATTGTGGTACGGAACCAAAGCTGGGTAGAATAGCTATGGGCTTCCCATCTCACAGAATAGAAGAGGATACTGGAGAGTATTTGGAGTATTGTCTGGACAGCCTGGGTCGATGTACTTCCAGAGTGGCACTAATACAGCATTCCAAATGGAAGTCATGGCTGCTAGAGTTTAGTTCTGAGTGCCCTTTGGAACTTTAGACTTCAACTTTGTTGGAGGATATCTGAAATTAGATCCATACCCACTGTTGCTGGGCAGATACTGACCTTTGCTGAACATTTGGGTCTTGAGGGATTGCTGAAAATTCTACTGATACAGTGTATGATCTAATCCTCCACAGGGCTCACATATTTCACCACCATGGATATGAATTACTCAGAATCAAACTCCAGATCTGACCAGTTTCTGGACTCTTCCCAGCTGCTCAGATAGGGTGCCAAAAACAAAGGATGTTCTCTCTCCTTAGTATCCCCAGACTGGAATCCCCTAGGCACAATCCCACTAGTGACTATTTTCCTCATGCTAGTCCAGTCAAAATATGGACCCTAAAAGAGGTTCCTGATGGGTTCTGCTGGCAATGCCCTTTCTCACTCCTCTACCTACATTAGCTGCTGCATCGTCATTTTCAAGTGGTTCCTACTTTGTCTCTGCTCATCAGCCAAGTGATTCTGCTCACTTTTCAATCACCAACTTGTCTCACTGATTCTGGTCCAGATAAGATCACCCTCTCTATCAATTCCACAAGTTCCTCCAAGCTAATTTAATTCACTGTAATTTTCCCTGTTTCTGCCTGTGCTCCTCATCCCCTCTGAAGTGGGCTGGCAGCACTGAGGCTTCTACGCCCAGCAAAGCTGCCAAGTCTCTAATGAACTTTTTCCTTTTTTATATTCAAAGTTTCTGATTTTCTGTGTCTCTATGATTACTTTGCTCTCTAATGTTGAATTTCAGTGATTTTCCTCAGTCATCTTCCTTCACTAAGAAGCAATCCTCCTGCTGCTTCAATCTCGAGCTGAGGAGCAACAGGAGATAGCACCCTTCCTCTAATCTGCCATCTGCCATCTCCAGGCTGTATTTTTCATACTCTCAAAACCAATATTTTCTTATATCTGTCAGTCACAAAAGTCTAATAGTTTACTGCAAATTCCTTTATAGGGTCACTATTTTACATCTGTGATATCGGTAGCTACCAAGTCATTAAGTAGATATCGCTAACATAACCTATGTTAGCAGATTATGGGTAATCTGCTACAAAATATTTCCACAAAGAAAACTCCAGGTTCATGGAAATTTACTATGAATATTACTGAATATTTAACAAATAAGTAATCTTCAACTTACATAATTTTCTCCTTATAATTAATGTAAACAATTCTCAGAATATTTTATTTTAATTATCATTATAGATATTGAAAAGGACATTATAAAGAATTATAGCTCAATAACCTCAATGAACATTGATTCAAATCCAAACAAAACATCAATACAAATGTATTGATAGGTAATATAATAATACTTTATAATGAAGGGGATTAGTCTAAGAATAAAAGATTAGTTTATAACTCAAAAAATCAAATAAAGTTTACTATATTAATAAGGTAATATGATACCGTGAATCAGTAAACTTGTGTAACTGAGTCGGGTACGTATTCAGTGTTCATAGCAGATATTCAGAAAACTATGGGTTGGGTTAGATGTGTAACTCAGCAGTAGAAAGGTTGGCTACCATGCATGAGGCCCTGTTTTCAATTCCCAGCACCAGAAAAAAAACCAAATGTGTTAATTAAGGTCTCATCATGGTGGCTGAGCTACTGTGGATAGTACAAGCAGTTTTGTGTATATATATCTGGCAGTTGTTTTAGTCGTTTTATTTTTGTAATGTTGTGACCAAAATATTTTAAAAGAATTAGTTAGAGGAGGAAAAGTTTATTGGGAGCTCACAATATCAGAGGTCTCAGTTCATAAAAGGTAAACTCCTTTGTTCTAGGTGTAAGTGAGGGAAGGGCCCAGTAGAGAAAAACTGCTCAAGTTATGGAGGGGTCAGGAAATAGAGACAGAGACAAAGAAAGAGAGAGAGAAAGGAAGGAAGGCGTTTGGGGATGATGAACCTTTTTCAGTGAATACCACCTGTGCCTCAACTCTTCCAGCCACTCCCTACCTGCCTATAGTTATCACCCTGTCAATCCATTCAAACTAGAATGGACTGATTAGATTATCTCTCATAATGTAATCATTTCACCTCAATTTTCCTGCATTAGCACAAACATTCATATCCAATCCATATCAGCAGGACTGATTGGAAGGCTGGTATCAACTTTCTATATATTTTCGGGGACATCAATATGGTATTTCCAGTATAGTATGGCAGTCACACATCTTCAATGGTAAATAGATCCTTGAGCAACTATTTCAGTCACCCAGGCAGAGAATTCATGACTTCTTTATCTCTAGCCTTTTATGTTCTATAAACTTAGATCTGCACATTCTATTGATCAAGTAAGTCACCAATGCCAACCCAGATTCAGGGACAGAAAATCAGATGACTCTTGAAGGACTAGCAAATAACTGTGGCCATCTTTAATCTTCAACTGAAAACTTCCATTTTAATGATATAATCTTGGAAATCATCAGACTAGAAATCAGACAACTTGTTCAGTCTATGATGTTTATGACACCCTCATGTTATATGAACTCTCAAGTGTTGAATTTACTTATCTGCATAATAAAATGCTGGGAATAGATGTTGCAACATATCTTTCTAATTTTAACAATGTATTATTACAAGACATACTTTTCATTAAAAATTTAATTTTCTAATTTTACTTTCTGATTTTAAACAGTGTTCTCCATTTAGTGTATTAGACTTTTTGTTTTAATTTTAATTTTAACATTGCCTTAAAAACTGGTAGGATGTGGTAGAAAGGGCAAGAACTGTAGGGGTCTTAGACTTTACCTACAAGAGTCTTGAATGCAATAAATGAACAAGGAAAGGAAATAATCCCTGAAATAAATAGGAAATCTCACTAAATAGAACTATGGATGCTTGCTAATAAAGTCTTTTATATTTTATTAATAAATGTTATAAAATATACTACTTAAATAGTATCAACAAACTTATTCAAGCAATATTAATTTTATTTAGCCAAGCAATATTAATGTAGATTAATATTTTTTGCTGAATGAAAGAATGACAGGTTAAATGGAATTCTACATTTGCTACCTGTAAGAGTTCATAGGGCAGGGAAGGAGTGGGACACATGTGGGAAGTTGTAGCAAAAATAAAAAGAATAGGAATTATGAAAGAGTCAGTTTGAGGGTTGATTGCTATATCCTACAGATGTAACATGCAATTCCATGTTTTTTGTTTTTTTTTTTTTTTTTGCAGTGCTGGGGATTGAACCCAGGTCCTTATGCTTCCAATGCAAGTACTCTACCAACTGAGCTATATCCCCAGCCCTCCATATTGTTTTGAGTAAACTTCACTACAAGGTATGAGAAAGAAAAATTTGGTATTAAGGGACACTTCTTTTGTTGATATCTATTCAAAATATTTCCATTCACATATTTGAAAAAAATTTTTTCACATGATGCATGAGACACTTTCTCATTGAAAATATGAAAAAAGTTTTGAGAATGAGAACGAAAAGCAATTTGGTTACTAAATTCAAATGTAACTTATTAAGATTAAAAAATGAGATTCAGGGGCTGGGATATATCTCAGTTGGTAGAGTACTTGCCTCGCAAGCACAAGGCCCTGGGTTCAAATCCCCAACACCGCAAAAAAAAAAAAAAGAACCATAACAAAAACTATTTCAATGCTTTAGAGTTTTAAATGAAAAACCTCAAATAAAGATATCTTAAAAACCCACATCTGCCTTAATTATATATGTGTTTTTTAACAACTTAATATCTTTGTATAGTTATGTGGCTCCAAGTATCTGATTCTGAGTAAAATCAACTAATCTTTTCTCAAATTACATAGAAGTTCTGTATAGAGAATTGTATTGTCTATGTAGTTATTGGTCATGGTTGTCTGAAACAACTACTAAAAATCTGTTACTTGTATCTTATTAGTCTTTGAAGTTCTAAGCATAGAAATATTATTTTTTCATTAATGTAATTAATATTTTCCTGAAACAGAAAAAATTAGACTTAAAATAAAAATTTGAAGCTTGTAAAATTATAATGTGGTACAATATTTTTATTCTGTTATATCCATATAAGACATTTCATTGCTCAGAGTGAATTCTCTTAACTATTCTAAAATATACAATAGAGTCTTTAAATCAAACTAGAAAGCTATAAAGGAGAATGAGTCAATAAAACGTTTTTCATTGGTTAGTTATCTAAAAGTCTAACTCTGAATAGTCAAAGTAGGCAATTTTCCTTTATACACCATTGATGAGAAAGTAAATTTGAACAATCATACAGAAAACTTCATGGAAATTCCTCCAAAAAACTAAAATTAGAATTTCCAAAAAATCCAACAATTATACTTCTGCATTTGCCCAATATATCTGAAATCAATATATACAACTTTGCACATTCATGCTCATTGAAGAATGAGTCACAATGGCCAAATTAAGAAACCTTTAACATTAACATTTATAAACATTTATTAATATTTAAAATTAAACCTTTGTCTATTAACAGATGACAGGCCAAGCTGGCATGTATCTAGGTAATTTGTTAGTTTAGGAACTATTTTATTTTTCTAGCTAGAAACTGCTACAAACAAAATCTGTTTTAAACTTCTAGGAACAGTATTTTATTACAGAACTTAATTATATTCCTTCCCCTATGCATTTTTTAAAAATTGTCTCTTCACTTAAATGTTCAACACAATCAGCTCTAGGAGTCTGGCACTACATACATTCACACCTAAAGCACTCTATAATATTCTGCTGAGGTTTATTAAATCTATAGGTAAACTAGTCTAATGAGGGGATTCCATAGCTGTTTTCTCCAGTTTTAAGTGATATTTCCAAATACTAAGAGACATTTCTCTGGACTCAATTATGTGAGTCTGAGATAACTCTCTTGACTGCATTTCAGTTCCACTGAATTGTCCATTCACTTGATTCACATCACCTAGGCAGTGGTGCATGGAAGTAAAAGATCACCAGGCAGAGGAATCTCCATTCAAAGTTGGACTTATCTTTATGTTAAGATTCAGTCACAGCCTGATGAGCATAGACCACAATGTCCAGAGGAAGTAAACCAAAGCCCTTGTCGTTCCCAAGGTGACTCATTAGCTATGGGTACTTAGAGTCATGTTCTCTTTTGGAATTCCCATATTCAGGGTATCTTATTAATTACCTAAATTGACTCAAACCACAGTGTCAGGTCTAATTGTGAGGTTTGAAATGTATGTAATACATATTAAATATTGATTAATATTATTGCCAAAAAAAGCCTATATTGTTGAGTCTGGTTTATTAATGCCTATGGCATAAATTAATTTTTTTTTTGGCAAAAAGCCTGAAAATGTGAATTGTTGAATAGAAAAAAAATAAAATATATGAATATAAATTTAAAAATCTGTAACTCTTCTTAACAGAAAACTTGAAACTTATAAAATTACATTGTATGAAAAATGTTTAGAATCTGGTAAATTCACATAAGTTATGACATTGCTGTAATTATCTCAGAAAAGCACCCACAGGACTGGCTTCATGAAGTGACCAGTGAAAACCTCAGGGTCTCCAGCTGGAGGGGATGGGGATGAGGATAGGAAAGTGCTCTGAGAGAAGAATTGAGGAACAAAGTTAAATCCACTTTATTTTTATAGATTGAATGGGGGACTAAAATGTAATGGCAAATTCAGCCACCTCTGCTTTCAAATAGATGCTACCATTTAAACAAAAATAAATATACAAAATACCTTCTTTCAGTCATTTAAAAATGGGAATGTACTCATGTGAGATATGCTCTTCCTTCAGAGCATCTGGCTACCTAAATAACGTGAACATCATAGTCACATAATGCTAATTCAGGGAGAAACAATCTCAGCATTTTCCATAAAATATTACTTGATATATTAATTGATTTTATTGTAACTGATCTTTCTGTTACTTTTGAATGAGACTGAGAATACATCCATGTTTGGTTGATCTCTCTTCTGTTCCAAACTCCAAACACTGTGACAGGTACTGTCAACCTGTGAGTTTCCAGGTAAGATCTTCCTCTGTGAACTCCCTGGAGTGATGTTAAAGGAATGAAAAAGAACACCTTTCACAAAACAAATGCACACATTAGTCTCCTCATCTAGCCCTCTGTTAAGTAAAGAGGTGTAAAATTTCGCTATGGAATAACACTTTTAATTATATTGTATGTTTTAAAATTGCAGCTGAATATGATATGATTTTAGTAGCTCATTTCTCCTGAGGCATCAACATCATTTATCACTCCTGCCGCCATCTGGCATGTCTGAACCATCATGATCAGCAGTTTATGTGGAAATTAAAACATTCAATGGGTCTCTCTTCAATAATGCTTTGAGGTCAGGGACAATATTGCCAGCGGCAGTGAAGATGCATTTTTATCGCACACTTGAGAGGCATCCATCCAACATATTTTATGGCTTTCTAGGTTAAGACTAGCCAAGCTTTTCCTTATTTGCACTGACCTGACATGGGGGTCATTCTGTATAATAACTATCTAAGAATCACTCAGAGTAGTCCCCTCTCTGCTATTGTGCTTATGCAGCTACATTCAGTGAAAAGCTTAGCAGCAGCAATAAAAGTTTCTCTCTCTCTCTCCCCGCACCAACACACACACTCTCCCTTCTCTGTGTGTTTTTCTTCTCTGGCAAGGAATCCCAAAACAACAGCAAGCTACAACTAATCATCAGAGAGGTTAATGTATTAGCCATCTCAAAGGCAAATATCCGTCATTTTTCAACACAATAGAAAGTAATCTCCTCAACAAACCTATCCTTGCATTACTATTTGGTGATATTATCAAAAATTCCTTGCACTTTGAGTTTACATTTGAATTCCTTTAACTGAGAATGAACCAGACACTTAAGTCTATGAGTTTAGTTCCATAATTATTGAGTTGCTCAAGATGGTGAGTTGCTTCACTCTACTAGGCTAGTACCCTTGGGGTGCCGTTGTCTAGTCTTTGCAAAGTATTACACTCTAGAAGTTGCCAAGTTTGGAAAAGGCTTTTTCTCTCCCATCAGGAAAATCATGACATAAGAATGACTACAATGCAGCTTTTTAAAAAATTTAAAAGATAGAATGATATGTGTGTACACATTTTTTCTCAGAAATGAATTTTTGCAAAATGAAAGGAAAACCCACAAGGGCTATTTGTCCCTTGTCTTCTAATTTCTGTCCCCTCTGTCCAGCAACACCACACAGCATGCACACTTACACACACATATACACATGCAAAACATCATTCCCACCCATAAACAGCAAGAAGAGACAGATTTAAAACAGGTTCAGGTAATAAATATGGAATTTCTGTGGAAATAAAACCCAAAAGTTCTTTGTATAGAACTACCAGTACTTTTGATAGTACTGCATATCTTTTGATATATTTCAATGCTAGGAAAATGTCAGAGAGAAAATAAGCCTCTAAGAAATTGTGAAATGGGACAGATGTGTTCCCATTATATATGTACCAATATCCACTCTAAAAAATGATGTCACAAAGTTTTTCTCATATTTCTTTGATTTTATGTTTCTACATTATATATAATAATGCAAGTATATATATATACATACATATATATATACATACATATATATACATATATATATACATACATATATATATATATATATATTAGTTTTTCCCACATCCAAGGGCATTTAACAATTGAGCTACATCCCCAGTCCTTTTTACAATTTATTTTGAAACATGGTCTCACTAGGTAGCTTGCAGCCTCCCTAAGTTGCTGTGATGGGCATCAAATCTATGATTATCCTGCTTAGGCTCCTAAGTCACTAGAATTGCAGGCATGAGCCATCATGTTTGGCAGATCTATAATTTTTTTAATATAACTTTTCTATGAGGTTTAAGGTGTAGTTCAAGATGCATTTTTGTTTGTTAGTTTTGATTTTTAGTTTTATGATTTTCTTTTAGTGTCCAGTGGTTCCAGCATAATTTATTAAGACCATACCACCTTCACTGAATTAATATTGTGGTTTTGTGGTTTTGTGCTTTTATCAGAATGGCAATTATCAAGAATAAAAGCAACAATGACTGTTGACAAAGATGTGGGGAAAACGTACACTCATACATTGCTGGTAGGGTTACAAAATGGTACAACCACTCTGGAAAGCAGTATGGAGATTCCTCAGAAAACTTGGAATTGAACCAACTTTTGACCCACCTATTCATTCTTCAGTTTATTCCCAAAGGACTTAAAATCAGCATACTACAGTGATGCAGCCATATCAATGTTCACAGCAGCTCAACTCCTAATAGCCGAAATAGGAGCATCTAGCCAAACTAAATGCTCTTCAACAGATGAGTGAATAAAGAAAGTACACAATGGAATATTACTCAGTCTTAAAGAATAATGGAATTATGGCATTTGCAAGTAAAAGGATGGAGATGGTGAATGTCATGCTAAGCAAAATAAGCCAATTCCCAAAAACCAAAGGCCTAATGTTTTCTCTGATATGAGGATGCTGATTCACAATAAAGATGAAAGAGGCAGCTAGGGAAAAATATAGCAGAATGAATCAAACATGATTATCCTATGTACACATATTACTACATGGCCAGCATGATTCTACATTGTGTACAACCAGAAGAACGAGAAGTTATACTCCATTTATGTATGCTGTATCAAAATGCACTCTACTGTCATGTATAAGTAATTAGAATAAATTTTTAAAAATCTTAAAAATTTTTTTTTTAATCTTTTGCCCCTATTTATGAATCTGGTTCAGAATAGGAAGTAGGGCTTTCTATTTCTTTAATGTTCCATTGATCTATGTGTCTATAATCCACCAATGTTAATCACACAGTTTTGAGGATTGTAGTTTTACAGTTAGTATGAAAGTATGGTAATGTAAGTCTTTTCAGACATTATTTGAAATTTTTCAAAAATTTTTAACTACTTTATTTTTTTTCATCTCCACAAAAATTTTAGAACCAGATTATATATAGCTTAAGATAATCCTGATAAGACTTCTGATAATCATTTTGTTAAACCTATGGATGAATTTGGGGAGGATTAATATCATTGCAACATTGATTTAATAGTCCATGGCCCTCTAAAATCTCTAATTTTAAATGTGTTTATTTTATGCATCATTAATTTTCAGTATATTGATTCTAGACCTACTTTATAGATTTATACTTAGACTTATGAATGTATGGAGCAATTACAAATGGTATTGTGTACTTAATTTTAATTTTCAGATGTTCTTTGCTATCATAGAGAATTCTGATTGATTTTTGCATATTGAACTTGTATCAACAATCTTGTTAAGGACCTATATTATCTCCAGGCAAGATTTTTTATCTTATATAAATTGCATTGGATTTTCTACCCAGGCAATCACATCATCTACAAAGAGGAATACTTGCTTCTTCCTTTCCAATCTAGATGTCTAGATTTCCTCTTCCTGCCTTATTGGACTATCAAGGAGTATCATTACGAAGTTGAATGGAAGTAGTCAAAACAGGCATCCTTTCCTTGTTTCCTCTTTTCAGGTGTTGCCTGGATCGAATGTGGTTAAAATTTTTTCTTCCCTGGTTGCAATCAGTTTCTTACTCCTATGACTAGAGAGGGTAGATGGGCTTTTGAGGATGCATCTGTTTTGTCTTCTTCCATTAGCATTTATGTATGTGGGCTTTTCTCACACCTAGGACAGGATACCTATGAGGCAAGAAAAAATACTGAAATCCCAAAGTCCCTAGCTAGTTTGTCTCATTTTCTTCATTTACAGAGGTTCCCTATGGGTAATTTATGTATTTTATCCTAAAATTTTTGTTGGGAGTAGCAGAAGAATTATAATGAAATGCACTCCATTTTGTTGGGAACCAACATATACTCAACCAATAATACTCAAATCATATTTTTGAGTATTATTTCAAAATTGCTCAAAAATTAATATAGTAATTTTAAAATGATGGACAGCTGATATTAGGTGGAACAGAGGTCAGAGATAGGTTATTCAAGATGAGAACTTTCAAGAAATTTTTTACCTGATGAATGTGGATAATAAAGATACTGCCACATTTTAATTGCACTCTATACCAGTGTGATTTGTAATAATAGTGGAAATTTTCTGCATTCGAATATCAGCAGATGAGGATAGATTGGGCATATGGTATACTATGAAAATAAAGCAAGCAAATATACAACAAAAATGAAAGCAAAAACAAAAGTGAAAAGCAGGAAGATTCTGCTGTGCATCTCCAGAAGGACAAGCCTCCCTTCCTTCTTCTGAGAGTCACTTACACAACTGAAAATCAAATGATAACTAAAATAGGTAGTGTCTTTATCCAAAATGGATAAAGACAACATAGCCAGATGGCTGGGGAATTGCCAATTCAACTAATCTGTATGGATATTAAAAAAATAGATTTATTGAACTAAAATGTAACCTTAGAGGAAGTGGAAAGGTTGTATAAAATGAGCTTTTGCAGTACTTATGTGATTAATGCAATATTTTTTCTCTTTCAGGGTTCATTTAAAAAGAAATAAAAAGGAAGATAATAATTATATCCAGGCATTATTCTAAAGAAAATGTATGCCCCTTCCCTTAATACTTACCAATGTTGCCTGAGTATCCGTATCTTATACTAGTAAGTAACTGAGATATAAAAAGGATTAGGATTGGCCCATATTAAGTCAGATAATTAGTCTGAGCCTGGGCAGTTTGGCCTCAAAGCTCATTCTATGAATTACTTTACTGCATTGTCTCTCTGTGGTTAAATGCATACCACTTTACCTTAATGATGGGGGTTAGAAACCAGTTCTACATAGTCAAGTGGAAGGAGTTGATTTTATCCAAAAACTTATCAAAACTGATTTAATTATAAATGCATAATTTAATTAATAGACCTATGAAATTACATAAAATTATGAAATTTTATGTAATTGACTAAATATCCACCACATAACAAGAATGATATTACTGTATAATATAGAATTGGATGAGGAAAGATACTCATGAAAATAGTTAACTATGTGAAGACATAAAGTAGAAAACCTAAAATGATCAAAAACTGTAGGAGCATGTAGTAGGAAGCAGATTCAGCAGCCCCAAAAGAAATTAGTTGATAATGACCACATTCAGGAAAACATAAAATTATCATCCAGGTTTTATGTTTAAACCAGATTGCTCTGCGATGCAATGTATCTATGTGAAGACTTAGAGAATTTTCAAGGTCACAAAGAACACTTACAGATTTAAAATCTGATACTTGAAGACCTGATAGTTTCCTTTTGTAATTACTATGTATAACATAAAATTAAAATTGAAGACTGTTCAGAAAACACTCCCCTTCTTAGGACATATGAAATGATATCTAAATCATGTTTCACTGTGTGATCAGATTGTGAATTATGTACATAAAAATTATTATAGACTGAAGAATGAATATATTTGCATATCATTTAGAAGGTGAAAATATTGATAAGTAATTTTAAAGCAAATTATTTGTGTTTGGGACATCTAATGCTAAGTTTTTCTGGAAATGACTCTTGTTTTCACTGTAAATTTTAATTGACTCTACCAGAGGTTTAATTTAGTATGACAGTATTTCTTATCTGACTTATTTTAAGTGTGTCAATATAATTAACATGTGATTGATACTGTGGTTTATCTAAAACAATGCAGCATTTCCAGGTATAACAATATGATTACATATTACTGAGAACTTTTATCAGTAATCAATCTGCCACTAGGCACTGAATTATTTGTAATTGTTAGAGTGATTTCCTCTGAGATGATCAAGTTTTGAGAGAGAATAACTGAGCCCCTACATTTCCCTCCATTAGGTGGATTTGTCAATCCCAGCAGACCACTGGTTGGCCAGAATGCTATCTGGGTGGGCTCACAGAGGCCTGAAATTAGACAGGTATGATTAATACCCAAAGTAAAAGTGATCAAAAAGAGGTAATGGAGTCCTGCAACTAAATACCAGAATGCAGGAAAAGACAAAGCTACTGAAGCTGAAAGGTTTAGGATCCAACAACATTGATCAGTAAAAGCCTTAAGAAATGAGTTCAGAAGTGGGAAGCTGTAGTATGAATTCTGAAACTGTACCCCATAAGAAAAGGAAGTCAGGAAAACAGCATGTCCCTGAAGCCATTTTTCTGTTCTCAATAGCTTATCAAGTTAAAGGAACAATGAGAGCAAGCCTGGGCAAGAGCCAGACACATCCTATCTTAAAGGACACTGACTTTCTCTTAAGCACACTGGGAGCTAAGGCAGTTACTGTTAGCTGCAAAAAACTACTTTCTTGTATGCACACCAGGATAGATTTTCCTTGGGAAGCTGTCCTGTGAGCAAACTGAGTAAGCTAATGATGATAAGGTCACTGTTTCTGCATCGTAACTTAAAAAACACCTAGAGTTGGGCACCAAACTGAAGGCACTCTGGAAGGGACACTTGTCAGTCATCCAGCTGGCTGCCACTGAGCAAAGTGTCTTCAGGGATGGTGGTGCTACTGGGCAAAGCAGTTGTCAGCCTCTTGCCACTGAGCTCCTCCTGGAGCAGTCCCTGGTCTTTTAAAGCTTTCTTCAATCAATCATAAGTCTCCCAAGCTCTGTCTAGGCACTTTCCCTCTCTTTTGGCTACCCCACTGCCTAGCACAAGTGGACTGTGGACAAGACAGAGGCAGAGAAGAAGGTGAGGATGAAAAGGGAGAAGTCAGGACACTTACCTCTCAGATAATCTTATAATTGTCTGCAAGTTATTGTTATATGAATGAATTGACTTCTTTCAACAATTTAGAGTCCAGACAAGATATGTGCAATTTGGTAAAGTCACTTAAGATAGATAGAACATTTTCCTAGGTCAGGACTTGGTTAATTTTTCCAAATTCACAAAGTTAAATGCACATATACATGTTGACACTATGAAAATAAATATTATGCCAATTTTAAAACTAGAGCAGGTCTTTGTTCCTTCTAGGTGAGTATATATGTCTTCAAACATCTGAAAAGGAAAAAGTAAGTAAAAACCTTTTGCATGGTCCATAAAATATTTAGAAACTAATTCCTGAAAATAATGACTATATTATTGTAGTAAAATTTCAAAGAGTGACCTTGTTGAAGAAAATCATCTTTTATTACCATTATCATAATTGCACAGCAGTGATATTTTGCAAATTTTAATTACTGTGATAAAGAAACTTTATAATTATGATTTGTTCTTTATTATTTGAATAATATCAAGCCTAACACTATTTCAAATTCTTTATGTACTTTTATAGAATATTATAAACTCTTGCTATAGCTCCTTTATAACATTATTTGCTATTAAAATGTTTGATAATTAATTACATAAAAGCCTTATGGTTTCAAGAAGATATATTTTATTTTATTAAGAAATATCTCAAATCCTTTTCTGGAGAAAGTTGGTTTTATGCACTTAGAACAGCATGTTTTTTTCTTTCCTTATTTAAGGGCATATTTCTACAAAAGCAGTGGTGGCACTTTTTATATTAAGCAATTTTTACCAGAAAGTTAGTAGAAGCATGAGACAAACTATGATCCATTATGATCCATTAACAAATTGATCTGTCAGAGAAAATCTTGGATTATTATTTCCAAAATATTTAATTGAACACAACCCTGAACAAGACATAGGGATATTTTGTATGATGAACTTGTTCTCCATTCAGATGTGATACCATGAACAGAGCAACATTCTTAAAAATATTATTAATGCTTGTAAGGGGCAATACCAAACTATTCCATCTATTAATTATTATATCTTAAAGTATATGTACATTATTAAAAATAAAATTAAGTGGTAACCTTTTTGTATCCATGTTCTTCTTTCTTCTTTACAAGTTGCCTCTTAAATCTTTCTCTTATTCACACCCATCCTGTCACTGTGTTATAGCAGAGAGGGTATAGATATGCTCAGGGAAACCCTTTTTACCTGCTAGATGCAAGAAGTGAAGTGATACCCTATTAATAGTTTATCTTTCTTCATAGGTTTGGTTTTTGGCTTGCTTGTCTCTTTATCTATCTCACGTTGGTAGACTGATAGATTAGAGTCAGTGTCAGGATATTTAAGAACAGGAGATAGTTCCTGAAGGAAGGATGCCCCAAGAGGGGGGCACTCCCCTCACCATGCACTGCAGGGCTCCTAAAGAGCTAGTTTATTGGAATCTTATAAAATGTAAGTAAGTCCATATTATAGCAGAAGGTTAAATAGCTGTAACTTGATTTATGCAGATTTCTGAGGTTTTGGGGAGATCTTTATGTTTCAGGTATGAGAAGAATTAGAAACCCAGAAGTAGATGAAGTGTCTTACTACTTGAAACCTGACTGGTCATTTACAGTGGGTGGAGGAGGCTGGCAAACAGTGTTGTTGGGTGTCAATCTAGTCCCAAGATCAGCAAGTGATGCCCAGATCTTGGAATCTTTGCCCCCAAATCCCCCACCCCCACAATTCATATTAAAGATGGAAAGAGTACAATGAGTGGGACAAAATAATGTCCATTCAACTTATGGACCAATAATAATACATATTAGAAATGAAATGTTAAGTTTGGTACTCAACTGCATATGTACTAAAGGGCAGAAAAACAGTGTTCTGAGTTTTCCAAACTTCTATGATTATTTTATAGTTAATCTTCAGAGTTTTGTGCTTTTACTTCATCATTATGCTTGAAGATCCTGCACAAGAGTTAAAGTGGAATCCTCCATTTTTCCCACCCTAGTTCTTCTAACTCCCTGCTGCATCTTATTAAGATGTATATGTTTAATCTCTATCCATGTACTACCTCCTCTACAAACAGATACAACTCAGTGCCTACATTCTTTGGGGAAGGAGATAAAGAACATCTAGACTAGTCTGCCCCTGACAGAGGCCAAGAAAAGCAGCCCATGTACACTATGAAACTGGGAATGGATGATTTCACAAATGATTAAGAAATTTCAAGCCAAGGGCCATGGTGCACACCTGTAATCATAGCAGCTAGGGAGGCAGAGGCAGGAGGATAGAAAGTCTAAAGCCAGCCTCAGCAACTTAGTGAGTCCCTGAGCAACTTAGTGAGACTCTGTCTCAAGATAAAACATAAAAAGAATGTGACTCAGTGGTTCAGTATTCCTGAGTTCAATCCCTGGTACCAAAATAACAATAATAATAAAATACAATAAAATAAAAAAGAAAAGACATTTCAAGAGTCCATGCATCTTGAATATGTAAGGAAGGTTAGCTTTGAATGGGAAAATATTATTCCATGAAGAATGGTTGCCACATTGCCATAGGAGGGTTTAGAGTAGGGCATGTAAATTGCTGATGCTGAGTTTCAGGGACACATTGTCCAAACATCAGGGAAAACAAAGAAATCCCATGTGTGAGTATGATTTGTGTGTGTACCAAGTAGTGATAACTGTTATGAAGGAAAAACTAATAGTCTAAAAGCAGTAGATAAGTCATTTTTGGCCACAAATTCTCTAGAAGGAGACACTGAGACAAGAAATCTGAGCAAGTGATTTATTAATTAATTGCACTCAAGAGAAATTGGTAAGGAAGTAGACTGAGAAAGATAGAAGCCAACAAAAATATGCCTTTAGGTAAAACTCTGCTCCCTTCTTAGCGCTATAGGAAACAGTGAGGCATAAATCCCATCATAGGTATTGTTTTAAGTTCAGATCCGAAGCTGGAACTTCAGGTCCCTTCACCATTTGTTGGCAATGGGCTGTCTTAAGGCTTGACTCACTGGATCCACCGTCTTTTAAGGCAAAGCCACAGTAGTGGTCCTAGCATGCTTCTTTTGTAATCTTCACGAAAGACAGAGGATGGGTCTGAGAAGGACTCTAGGAATCAGAGAGGAAGAGCAGAAGGGAGCCAACCTCTACAGAAGGGAAGTCAGGATGCGGTTGATAAAGAAGGGCACAATACAAGCACTGAGGTCTAGATGAGATTCAAATGAATTGTGATGACCATCATCAATGTCATCATTGTGGACATATGTAGCAAGAGCAGAGAGGAGAATTTTGAGGAATATGAGGACAGATTATGAAATGTAAAAGATTTATAAATTAAGATAGTATATGGCTATGAGAATAGCTATGGCAATAGATATATTTTGGTTTAGAATTTAAAAAAATAGTAGGGCTGAGGAATGAATCATCAAGGTTTATGGTGGAAGGAGATTGAAAATAGCACTGAGGCACAGATAGTAGTGTCTTCAATTAGGGAGAGGGAGCGAAGAATTTTAGTGTATTGCAGTAGGACTAATGAGTGGAGATTTGCCAAAGCAGAGTCTTAAAATATCTGGATTTAATGTATCTTATTCATCTTTTGAGAGAGAACAAAATAAATAAGAAAATATTTGGGATATTGGAAACTCTCATGTATTTTCTTCTCGTATTCAAATTTCTATGTGCAGTCTTCCAAAGCTTTTATTTTGTATCCAGTCTTTTGTCCATTCACAAATTACCATATTAGAATGAAGCCTCTCTTTCTGAATTAATTTGTTGACATTTTACTAATGACTTGAAAAACAATTCTAAATCAAAACATTTTCTAGGGTTACCTTTGAAAGGTTATGTTAACTTATTAACAAAGGAAAAAGATAAAGTTTATTTATCTTAGGGAGACATTTAATTTTAAGAAATGTTTTTCAATTATTAGAAAATCTTTTCTTTTGAGAAGTCATGCAGATGTATAGAAATAACAGTTTCTGAGTCTAAGGCGTTTGTAAATGAATATATAAGGTTTATGTCTAAGCCTTTATAGTTTTGAGAAATATATCCAAGAAAAGAATTTATATACTTTTTTTTCATTCTTCACATTCCTATCTATGCCTTTATAATAAAGGACATAGCCATTAATGTGTTATTTCTTATTATTTGCAGAACAAAGTAATCCTACTTCACAAACAAGGTTTAAGATGAGATTTGTCTTAATTAATTCTACAGTTGCTTCATTTTAGCTGTATGCACTCAAAAATGAAAAGCAGCAAATAGAAGGGAATGAAAATAAACTAGAATCAATTATGCCAGCTTTGGTTACATTTTTAAATGTCTTAACAAGGTAAAAACATTACATAAAAAAAAATCCTTTGAGTCAATCAAATTGTAATTGAGAAAATGAATTAATGTACAGTGGTCAAATTAAATTGGGTATAGCTAAGCTTAAAAATGGAGACTTTATTATTTTAGAACTAAAAGTAATATTTAGCATTACTGGCTCATGCACATTTCACTTTTTGAAGGCCTATTTTTTAAGGTAAACCTATATTTATGGGATATCTAATTTTTGGATGAGTATTGGGTCTCTGATTATAGATCTAAAGCATGTGTAGTAGAAAATAAAATTCATCTGTAATTCCAGTGGCTTGGGAGGTTGAGGAAGGAGGATTGTGTATTCAAAGTCAGATTCAGGTATTTAGTGAGACCCTATGCAACTTAGCAAGACTATATCTCAAAATTTCTAAATAAATAAATAGAAAGAGGCTGAGGATGTGACTCAGTGATTTAGTGTCCCTCACTTCAACTCCTGGTACCAAAAACAAAACAAAACAAAGACAAAACAAAAACAAAGAAAGAAAGAAAAGAAAAGAAGATTTGTTTTAAAAAAGCAAATGTGTATTAGCTTTATATCAAGTACTCAGTACTCTGCTTAGCATTAGGATTCCACTTTCAGTCTTTGTAAAACTTATTTACTTGATAAAATATATTTACAGCAGATTCCACTGGAAGCTCAATGGCCATCAAGAATTTTAGGTCTCCATTATTTGCCTGAATAATGAATGTACACATTGTGCATTTGGAGTGTAAAGCATTCTTAAGCACCTTATGAACAAAGTGCTGTTAGACTCTGAAAATATATTTCAATTCAACCCCTCATCTCATTTATTAATCTCCACTTTAATGTCCTTGCCAAATGGGAGTCTAAGTTTTTGTTTGTTTTTCAGTCCATGCCTCCATAGGAGTTTTACCTACTCTTGTAGAAAAGCATTCTTATTGAATATCAAAAAACTGTTGGGGACATCTGACACAATGATAGAAACCCCATTTCACATCAAAAGATCATAAACATGAGAACTAAAATCATGCATGCTGGTACATTAAATTTAGACTGTGTCTATAATAAAACACATTGAAGGATTGCACAAAATATGACGTGGAACTAAGTCACCTGAACAGTATCCTGAACCAAATTTATGATGCAAACTATGAATAAAAAATAAGACTAGTTAACAGCCTCTGTCCTTTCAAGTACCTAAATCTCCTGATAAGGAAAGTTCCATTGTTCTGGCATTTGAGGGACTAGGGACAAAGAGAGGACTGGAACATGTTATTTTCCCCTTGGTTTTCAGATTTCAAATTCTGTACAAAAACCTTGTGTATGAATAGAAGGATATAACTTAAATGGTTATAGTTAAAAAAATATATTCTCTCCATTACTTTACTACATGAAAGACATTTAGTTATGTGACAGAATTATCAGGTTGCATATTGGAAGAAATATAAGGTGTCTGAAAAAGTCCTGTAAAATTTGAGGCTATTTTCCTACAATCACATTCTTTTGATAAATTATGAAATTTATTTATATTTTACCTTTTAAAAGACAGAACATAACAAATTTCAGTACCATTGCAATTCTGAAGAAAATATGCTTCAGTTTATCAGCTAAGGTTTATGTTTCCTTGTCTTCTATTTATAAAACTCATACTGGGAGAAAACGTGTCTTCAATTTTAATTCTTCTAGGTTCAATTATTTGAAGGTAATAGAAAATTTGTAATATATTTTATGCTTAATCTTAACAATGAGTAACTACATCTTATATGATAACTGGTTCACTTCCTTTTTCTGTTTCTAAGCTGTCCTCAAAAAATTAAATCAGTACTCTATGTTTCTGACCATTCAGGAGAGAATACTTCTTTCATTATGCTATTTGTAAATGTTGAAGAACACATTTTTCTCAATTTTCTTCTTGAACTGTCACCCCTAAAAAATGGGCAGAAAACATAATTAAGCACCTCTATTACATTTAGCCCATTTTAATTTTTCAAAATATCAGCAGATAGACTGTATGTTATTTATGAACCAATTCTTTCTTTGTTGCTGAAAAACGACCAGGAAAATGAGTAATAATCATTCATCTAAACTAGTTGCACATATACTAGTCAAAATTTTACCCCATTTCCATTACCAACCTCCAAATTCCACTCTAGGAGTCTCTGAGTAATAGCACTAATGTATAAAATTGTATTGAGGATTCAGGGTGTGTCTTTGTTTAAAATCCATTTTGATGACTGCAATACAGTCACCAGTAAATTCAGAGGGGAAGATAGTCTGAGGTCAGAGTTTAGTAAGTGAAAAACAAGAGTTCTCAAATTTAAAAGCAATTTACAGCCAGGCAACAGTGGCACACATCTGTAATCCCAGTGAATCAGGAGGCTGAGGCAGGAGGATTGCAAGTTCAAGAACAGCCTCAGCAATTTAGCAAGACCCTGTCTCAAAATAAAAAAGAAAAAGGGCTGGGGATACAGATCAGTAGTAAAATGCCCTTTGTTTAAGTCCTTACTCCTGCCCCCCAAAAGAAGAAAAAAAAAGCAGTTTGCACAGTAGGTCTTTGTAGGCGTTTAAACAGACATGAAACTCAATAGAAGAAAACACACTGGAAACCATTTAGCTTTTGAGGAACTTTTCCCAGAATAAAAACCTTCCATGTGGACTTTCAATATCTTTAAATTACTATTAGGATGCCAGAGAAACATGAGAAGAAAATGGTTTGTGAAAGAGTGTGTTGTCCTTTGAACATTAAACATCCCTCATGGGTCTTGTGTTGAAGGGTTGGTGCCCAATGCAGCAGTGTTCAGAGATGGGGTCACAGGGAGTTGATTTGATCAGGAGGACACTGACCTCATAAGTGGATTAGTTAATTTATGGATTTATAACATAATGGGCTACTGAGAAGTAGTGGAAACTTTAGGAGGTGTAGACTATTGGAGATCATTGAGTATGTGTTCTTGAAGGACACAGAATATTCCAGGTCCCTTCTTTTTTCTCTCCCTTTCTGCTTTCTAGCTGCCATGAGTTGATCAGCATTACTTCACTCGCCACCCCCGCCATGTTGTTCTACTTCATTGTGTTCTCAGAAACACCAGAGGCCAAGTGAGTGACCATAGATTGAAATCTCCAAAACCTTAAACCTAAGCCAAAATGTATCTTTCTCCCTTTAATTTGATTTTCTCCTGTCTTTGTCACAGCAACAGAAAGTTGACAAGTGTAAACCCTTCATAAAGGCCTATTTTACAAAGTCTACTTGTCATATATTCATGGAGGACTTTAAACAATAAAGAAATTCCAAATCAGCAAAGCCAACAGTCAAAGACATGAGATTTCCATCCATGGAGCAAAATCAGGCTTTGCACATGGACTAATACAGTATCACCCTCCCAAGCTGAAGCCTCCCTCACTGTTGCTCAAAACCTGTGAAGGTCATGTGTTTTCCATTCTTTCATCTCTGAACAAAAAAGATTTTTTATACTGAATTCTTGCCTGTTTTTGTATGTTGAAGATTTGATATTTTGTAGCAGGTTTCTCTAGACTGGATGAGCAGGACTGCAATTTTTTAATCCTACTCAATTTTTAGCTCGATGGAGTTACCCAATAAAGTTTTTGCTTGGTTCCCTTCAGGAAGAAGTTCTTTCTCTACAGGGGCAAAAAGATATGCATATTACCAAAGGGACAATCTGCATTAGAGACTTCCACTAGTTCTTCATAGTAGGATTTTTAACTTTTGTAAGCCTGTATGGTTTCTTTGTAAATAAATTACAGTACCCAGATATCTTTGCAGTTAAATATGGAAATGTGATTAAATTCTAGCCCATAAACTGTGAAAAGAAATGCATAGAAATTCTTCCTAAACAGAAGACATTCCTTCTGCCTGGTAATTTCCTGCCACCTGGATTGTTGCAGTTACCAGGGCCTAGGAAGTCATTTTGGACCATAATGTGAATATCTCAGGAAAGGAAACATCAAAAGAGCCATGACATCTATCCTTGATTCCTATTATGACAGATAAACATAATCAGTTTAAGTCAGCGTTATTTGAGATTTTTAGTAAGTGGCCAATCCAACTGAATCCTGTCTAAACCACTATGTCTGTTCCCATTTTAAACACACACACACACACACACACACACACACACACACAAGGACAAAAGGTAGAGTAAATATTTCCAAATATTTTACAGCCTCTAAATGGTTAATATGGGATTTATATAAAAGTAATGCAATTCTAAGATGCTTTTTTAAATCACAAAATGAAACTAACATTTGCTAAATATTAGGTGCTATATTTTATTTGGTTTTTTTTAGAAATTAACAGAGTAGAGGGCTGGGGATGTAGCTGAGTAATAGCCCTTGCCTCACATACACATGCTCTGTGTCAATCTTACCAAAAGAAGAAATGAATATAGTAGAGATAAAACTAATTTTGTTAGAGTCAACCATCCAGTGAGCCTGACTGAGCATTTATATGTATGCTGAATCCTATAAAATTATGTGTAAGGGGGTAGAGAAAATTACATCATTTGAATTTTATTTATGATATTTTCATTATTCAACTTAAAGGTGATATATGACAATAATTTATAAATAATGAATTTTACCTGAGATAAGATTAATATTCAGTAGTTTAATATTCTATTTTTTAAAATGTCATTTTAAAAATTGAAAGTGAAAGATAATAGTAAAATAGCACAGATTTAAAACAAAACAAATTACATGTGTTAGTATAAATAATTTTCTTAAATCCTTCAAAATATGTTTTTCCTTTGATTATAGTTTTTGAAAATATAATGAATTTTGTGACCAACAGAGTATTAATTAGTATTTGACATGAAATATGGAAAAGTTTCTCCACTGAGTTGGCAGAATTATGAAAAATTCCTGTAAAAATAACTCTTTTGTGTCAGAGGCCATTGGCTTATTACTTTCTGAGGTAACTATATTTTAGAAAATGCCTTTGTTGTTTTAATAATGTAATTATTTGGATGAGCAAATATTTAAGTACATGAAATATTTTAAGTAATTATTAAAAAATTTACAAAAGTAATAGTTGGCCTGGGGTAGGTTGCTGAATCTGTCAAACAAAATAATTACAGTCTAAAAAGGAATAAGAGGAAAGCATCAGTTGATGAATAAATTTACAACTTTATAATTTTATTATGTTTTGTGAAAGGGAAACACTGTTGGGTTTGGAGGGGTACTTTTATTTCATAAAAGTAGCAAGAAATGCAAGGAAGTGATGACTTTGAATTGGGATATGGTCACTTGTATCAGAAGGGGAACTTAAGATGAAATAGCCACAGGGAAGTGCTCTGGAGATATCAAAGATTTATCTCTGAATGGGGTGGCAGGGAATTTGTGTTCAGGTTCTTTAAAAGGCTGCTTTCTATTTGGCAATTAATTAAACTATACATTTATTTGTGTGATTTTCTGAATCTATATTTTAAAATAATAGCTAAAAATGTTGATACATAGACAAACTTACCAAAGCACTCTTTTTCTCCTCCTACCCCAGAAAATTAATCCTATTTAGAAAACTTAAGAGGAATCATAACAATGATATTTAGTAGTGCAATATGAATATGATTTCTCATGTTTTATAGTTATTACTGCATATTGATGATCTGGGAGAGTTTATTTTTTTAATGTCTTCTTTTTCACACCAAAGCAAGTGCTCTCCAACATAGCACCACTTTTTATACCTGTCAAAGTTTATTGATATAATTACCATGAACTGAAAAATGAACATCACACAACATAGATTTGGAATCCTGAAATAAACTGTCAAAAGCTTACAAGTTAATTGAATAACACCTTCACAAAATAATTTGTGCTTTGTATTGGTGGGAATAATTGCTTGAGTTAGTAATAGTTGAAATCTACTGATTCAACAATACAATCTATTTTCTTTTCATTCTCAGATCATTGTGATGGCTTATTAAATTATGGTTAAATAAGGTTGACAGTATATTTAAAACTTTGGTCAGACATAATGCTTAAGATAGCTAACCCACCTTCTTGCAAACAAAAGATGTAAAGTTAGCCACAATTAATTTTGTTGGTTCACCTATTCAGTGATTATAATAAAAATTCAATGAATTTAAAAAAGTTAAAATCGGTTTGAATCCATTTTGCATTAGTCTTTAAAACACTTAATTAGAAAAATACTCAGCGATGTATTTTCTTATGAACTATATGTGAGTACACTTGAATTTGCTTCTGATCTACATTTAGGTTAAACTTCCCCTTTTGTAGAATATACATTCATTTTTGAGCTAGAAATTTAGATATAAGAAAATAAAACAATCCCTTCTCTTGACATGTATTTATGAATGATCTTGTGTCTTAGGAAGTATTATCATCTCAAAACCTCCAAAAATTTAAACAGTTGAAGTCAACTTTACCCAAATTGGGTAGTATGGTCACATCTCTTTGCATGCGTGCTGCCCTGCTAATCAAGTGTGAGAACACCAGAGTATCCCGTGAAGTCAGAGTGGGATTTCAACAGCACCAGGCAAGAACTAAAACAGATTAATGCATTCAAACTAATGGCAAAGGAGACCCTAGTGACCACAGTGGCAGTCAATGTACATGAAAGCATTTAAAATTTCATTCCTTGTTAGTTTGATCTATGTACATTAGAAAGGATGTGCTAGGAAGCAGTTTAAAATAAAAAGGTCCATTTGTCTCTTCCTGGAGCAGAAAGTTATAACTGCGTAATTTTACCTCTTTTGTATAAAGGAAAGCGAGTGAGAAAAATTGATCTATGACTGTCAGGCTCAAAGAATATTAGAAATTTGTCCAAAATTGAATTATTCCTGACTGATGCATGTAGGAGAAACTGGGGGAGATTCTGCCTTTCTCTAAAGCCCTTCAGGAATTTAGCTCTGAACCAATGTGAACACATTAAGATGCTAACAGTTGATGAGGTATTAATGAGGATTTTTTTCATAATCAACCCACATTACAGTCAGAAATACTTCCTTGGGGAATTAATATCAGACATTATAAAGATGGTAAATATGTCCCACCTCTAGGAGGCTTATTCAAACCCTTCATATTAACCCTGACCCTCTGGTTTCACAACCATCTCTATTTAGCATTGTTGACGGTCTGTGTTTCTTTCAATGACACCTACCTGGAGCCCTTCCCTCTTTTTTTTCCCCCCCTTTTCACTGATGAAAAGTAATAAATACTTTACTTGTCTGGGTAAGAAAGTAAAATGACAGAAACAAATATATTGGAATCAATGACATTTTAGCTTTCCAGGAGCATCTCACGAAACATACGAATAGAAAAAATCCACACGACTCTTTATGTCAGTGTTGAAAAACCATTTTACAGATAAAAGAGAGAGGGGAAAGAGAAAGGGGGAGAAAGAGAGAGAGAGAAAGAAGAGAGAGAGAGAGAGAGAGAGAGAGAGAGAGAGAGAGAGAGAAAGTATCTGCTGTTTGGAGAATAAGACACAGTCTTACTATCCAAAAATACATACCCATGTGAATGAGATCAAGAAACATCAACAGAGTACTCATAAAATAATATAACGTGGTTCTTTTCAATCCCCATCTATTTCTGTATTTTTCTCTTTTTTTTTCCTTGTCTCATCTTTTCTAATAAGACCATTAGACTCTCACATAACATTTTACAAATGTCTTAGAGTTACTTGAAGAACAGCAAATTTTTATTTATTATTGAAGTAAAAATAAGATTACAGCTCTGGTAAATGATGAATAAGCAATTAAAGCAATAAAAGAGTAACTACCAAATTGTGGTGTATATATTTGGAGTTAACAATTGATAACACTTTTGAAAAACCATTATAAAACTTCATCTAACCAAAGAACTGCTTATGTAACAGTGGTCCACTTTATGCTTTGAATATAAGCCTTGCTTTTCTGCTACTATGACTTATTTTTTTAAATGACATGTTTCTTTCTCTTCCTCTCTCTCTCTCTCCTTAATCTTTCCCCCTCCCTAATCTTAGGGAAAACAGGATTACCTTTCTTCCCCATCCAAGGCAGAATTATCTGTCCTTGAGTGAACACCCATCATAGGAAGGAAATAATTTGGACCTGGGGATGGCACCAGAAGATCTAAGAAATATTAATATTCCAAATTAACAAGTTAATTACAACTCCAGACAGAAAACACATGGAACGAAGTCTTAGAATCACTTCTTTAAAACTCCCAGTTCCCCCACGGACAGAATCACAGCCTCAGGAACAGGACTTCCCTGTTCTTTGCTAGCAAAGCAATACAACTCTTCTTTTTCCTTTTTCTCAAAACTATGTCCTTGTTATTGGATTGGCATCATTGGTGACTAGGACAAAACTTTTGGTAACAATTGTACCATTTCTAAAGAAAATTGAGGATGATAAAAGAATCACCAATTACATTTTCCACATATTTCCTAAAGTAAGGCGTTATAGAAAAAGATTTCTCATTGTATAATTTCCAATTTTCAAGGAATTCTTACTTTAGAGAAATTTACTATATTTTATTTTAAAATTTCTATATCTAATACTAATCTCCCAAAGATACAAGAAGTAAAAGGTAAACATGTCAATATCATCTAAAGATTTGCAAATGTATTATAGAGCATATCCATAAATATAATTTCAGGACAAATTAACAATAAAGCATCATGTAATTCTGAGGAAAGTGTGTGTGTGTGTGTGTGTGTGTGTGTGTGTGTGTAAGCTGAAGGAAACCTGTGGTCCTCCACCCATAACAAGGAGAACTGAGCAGACTAGGGACAAGAAATTAAAGAAATTGAAATAAGGAAAAGGTCAGGACAATCTATCGTTTGTCTGATCCCAGTTCCTGCTGGGAAAAGAAGGTTTCCATAAATTCAAAGCCTGACAAATATTTCAGTTCCAATAATTTGTTACTCAATTAAAAATAATGATAATTTATCATTGTATGATATGTTATAATAGAGACTTATGTGCATATCTATGTCATGTCAGTTGCTATTGATTAGATAGTTTAATGCAAGAAAAATATAATTTATTCTTTATTAGAATGAGAAATTATCCAAGAATCAATACAGATCAGTTGATAACATTCTGTGCTGCTGTAGTAACAAAGGAAATGCCAGTCCTAAAACAGAAATGAAAGATGGTGAGACAAATAGGAAACCAAGGAAGAAAAAGTGAAGTAGAAGACTGTGAAATCCAAGATCCGTAAGAAAATTGCAAATTAAGAAATATGAACATTTTACTTACATTTTAAAATATTAAAAGTTTCATGTGCTCATACTTAAAATTGAAACCTAAATATTTTGTGCCACATAGGTAATACTTTTCCACAGTTTAACATTTTTTTGTTTTTGTTGTCGTTGTTGATTGCTTACTTCTTAATTTGAAGGATCTTAATTTGTATGGTGGTGAATTGAAATATCTCTTGCTTCCCTCAATTGAAGCAAATCTCTGCAGTCTATCATCTGCTTTTTATTTATTTATAATGAACATTGGTTTGCTAATATTTCTGAAGCTTATGCTGATGCGTATACAGTTTCTTCTGTCATTCTTTTCCTTGTGACTTCTGGGTTCTCTGCTTAAAATGATTCCTTTTCTGTATTGTTTAAAATGACTGTTCTGTTATGAGGATATTTCATATATTTTTATTTTTGTATTTAGAACATCAATTCCTTTGCAAATCATTTTACATAGTTGGTAAAGCAGAATTAATTTCTTTTCCTAAGGGGAAGGTCTGGCATGCAAAAATTATTAATTTAAAAAACAATCTTAACTGCAATAGTGAAATATCCCTTCAATATATACAGTTTCCTATATTCTTACATATATTTTGAAATTATTTAGATCATCTCATTTTGTTTATTTCTCTGACAAAATAAATTTGAATACAACAGATTAGTATCTTTTATTATCTTGAACGACAAGTCACTGGTACTAGAAATCCATTTAAAAATTTTGTTGAAATATTCTCACCTCTATCTTTCACATAAATTTATACATTTTTTAAATATTCTACAAAATGGGATTCTGAATGACTTTGTACTAAATATTTACTGTCACTTTTTCAAGGTGTGAAAATATAAAATTGAGTTTTTCTATTCTAGAACATTATTAGTCCCTTCATTATTTAGGGAATTCTTTGCAGCAAAATTCTCTAAAAAGGAATGACTTTAGTTTGTCTGAAAATTGGCTAGACATGCAAATTTGTGTGAGACAAACATCATATGTTAAGTATTCAAGATATTTATCTTTTGAACAGCAATTAATTTTACTAAATTTTATCTATCATGTGAAATGCCAAACTTCCAATCCTAGTGATAAATACTTAAAATCAGAGGCAGAAGTGAAAAGTCAGACTTCAATTCAAATGTAAGTTGGAAGTCTATACTTCTTCTCATTGTATATTTTGAGAAACTTTACATTATTTCTTATTTTCTTTGACTATAAGATTGAATCAATTAAATTATGGTCAATGTTATTAATGTATTCATCTTAATTTTTATCAATTACTACTACATGAACTATTCTCTGCTCTATATCCAAATTTAAATTAAAAGTTTAAAGAGTCAAATTGTACTTAGATAAAGTTAAATGGCAGAAAGATAACAAATGTGAAAAAGTATGCATCGTAAAAGTGGCAATTAATATAGAACCCAGAACTCTAGTATTTGACATTTAAGCATCTCTCTCAAGACTTCATCATGAACAATTTATAGTCCTAACTACAAAATGAAATGTCATAGATAATTGGTCATGTACCTTTGACATTTCATCTCAAGTTTGGTGAATCAATTTTGTAATTGGAACATTTGAAGCCAATATTCAGAGACTAGAATTTCAGGACTAGCTATTTTAATTATTTTAAAGAATATGTAACTTTTCTTGTTTCTTTAAATGTAATAAAGCAAACTATGGCCAGGTTAACACTGAAATAAGAAGCAAAGATACTGTAAAAAATTATAATATTAATAATTATAGAGATCTTTTAATTTCTTCTTTTAAGTGAATTAACTCAATATGCCATATTGTGCTTTTGAGGTTTAGGAGGAAAACTTTGTACATTCCTGAAGAACTTTGTTTATATATATGTAGTTTAAACTGCTACTTAGAGTTAAGTTCCAGGTTACAGTGAGATAATGGCATACTGTCTAAACCTTTGGCATACATAGCTCTATTTTTTATGGATGCACAAGAAGAGAACAAAAATATTAATAACACACCAAAACATTTTGCAGAAACAAAGCCCAAGGGGAAAGTTGGGATCCAAAGGGGGAAAATAAAAAGGTATGGATTCAAGGAATTGGTCACTATCTGGATTCTCTCTCTGTTTACCTACTCTTCTTTTCTCTGAGAATCTGCCTCCTTGTTTAATGTAGTTGAACAGAGTGGAAAGATTCCAATTGGTTTAGCTTGAAGAATATCCACATGTGGATGAGTCAACTGTGGTCTGAGGTCCCCATACATTAGATGAGGGGGCAATGAATGGGTGTATTTCTCAAAATAATAGTGAAGTGAGCCTCTGGAAATGGAAAGGAGGTCAAAGAATTCTAGGCAGGAAAAATAAGAGAAAAATATCAAAAAGACACATTTTCTTATTTTATATCCTCTTTGCTCTAGAAATAGGTTATAATTCAGTACTATCTAATATGTAAATGTAAGAAGTAAAACTAATTAAAGAGGATATGCTTATGGAGAGCAAACTAAAACCTTTTTAATGTGTCTCAATAATCTTCTGACCAATTGAGCTTCTCTTCTCTGAAGTTTAAGAAATAGCTTTTAAAATTATAGAGAATGACTGAAAATCAATAGCTTAGAGATCTGCTAAGTGGAATGAGAAAAAATGAAAACCTCAGAAGAATCAAAAGTGAAGATTGTTGACCTTAAGTGGAAAATAAATTTGCACTTTCTAACCATACCTTATTTATTCACCTACATATTAATATTTTACCAAAAAAGCATGCATATTCTGGGTCTTGCTCAATAATTCATAACTGTCTTTTATCTCTTTAGCTAAAATCCTACTCATCAATTGGTATTAGTCCACAGAAGTTACATAAACTAACTCCCCTTTTATACATAAAATGATTCCTGTAACATTTAGTAGTTGAAATGTTAAATAAAACAGCAAAATACTTACTATGTATCTTCATCAATGTGGCTGAATAGAAAGGGCAAGCTGTCCTCTTCTGAGGTGTACTCTCAAGTTCAGCATCCTCTTTACTAAATATTTGTAAAGTGTGTACATGTGATATGCCCTTTACAGTCTGTCTTCCAGCTGTTCACACACACCTTCTCTCCCCTTTTACACTATTACCTTTCCTTCGATCTTTGACTTCTTTGCTAAGTTTTGAAGAAATCATGAAGTCTATTGTTACTTCAACTGAATAATAGTATCACTCACTTTGAGCTGGCAGAAAATAATGTAATCTTTCTTTTCTGTTCCACCAAATGCAATGCCCTTAGCATCTGCTTTGAAGTTTGAATAAAAGACTGTACCTTCCAAACTGTCCAAACTGCAAGGAAAACTAGCCTCTGCACAAATTCTGCCACACTCAAAAATACATAAAAGGCAGATATTACAGGGCCCAGCAATATCTGGGCTGTGTTCAAATCCAGTTGTGCCATTTATTAAATGTGGTCTTTGTAATTTCACATAAACTCACTGGGTTTAAGTTCCTTCAACTATGATCATGCTCACCTCAAGTGTTGTTGTGAAGATGAATGAGTTGATTTTATTTGTAAAGTTCTTAGCACAGTGCTGGGTGCCCAGGAAGCATTTAATGAATGCCAAGTACTTCTTAATGTCATCCCCTGTAGCTGGAGACTCCGTACCCAGGCTCCAGAGTCAGTTGTTAGGGTTAAAGATCAGATCAGTCTTTCAAATAGCTGTGTTGTTACTTATTAAAACAACCTCTTCAGATCCCATATTTACCCTTGTTTTTATTAGGGGCTTGGGTTGGGGAATCTTTCCACGTTTTGTAAGAAAACAGATAAAATCCACAAGTTAGCTGTGGGGGATACACATCTTATAAATTTTCGAATGTTTTTATTTCAGTGCTAAACTTTCTAAATTATTTTTCTTCTCTGAAAGTTGTAGCTCTTCTCCTTCATGGTCAGGGTTTTCAAATTTTGTAATGACAAACTTTGGTGGTGAGTTTATTTTTCATACATGTACCAGACACTCACTGGGCCCTCTCAGTTAGGAGACTACTATACTGCAACTCCTAAAAAAGCTTCTTCCTTCCTTTGTTGGTAGGAGCGGTTAATTTCCTTTCCTTCTCTCTCTCTAGAACTCTTCTTATTCAGATATTTTGCACAATATGTCAATGTGACTTGCTTCTTATCTTTGGTATTTCCCTGTTTCTCTGATGTTTCTTTGATGTTTGGGAAATATTCTGTGATTGGTTTTCAAAGTACCTGAAAATTTTTTATTTTAATTTGCGAATTTATTTATGATTTTCTGTTTTTTTTTTTTTTTTCCCACTACTAATCCTTCGTTGTTTTTAGGTGCAATAACTCTTAAAATTGTCTGAGCATACAGATCGGAATGCCTTTAGTTCTTTTCTTTCTGGTCTAAAATCTTCTTTGTTCCTTGTATTATCTCAGTGTTGGGGTAATTTCTCATGGTGACAGCTTAAGTCAGATGTTAAGAGATAGTTTACTCTCATTCATGGACTGCGAAGGAAAACAGTGCTGGTTGGCTGTGTATTCTGGGTGTGATGAGCTTATTTCTTGTTCTCTTTGCTTTGGTGGTATAGGGTGAGAAGCATCCTATGTAGGAGGGAAGAGAGAAGGCCAAATGCTAGCACTCATCTCACCTTGGAACCTCCACAGTCTCTTGGGATGAATTCTAAGTTATCTTGCTTAAGGGTTAATGTTGGGAAGTTGTATGCAGGATGTGAATCTTGGAGTAAACTCCTCCTATGGAAAAAATTCAGTTAATCATTATGAATTTAGTTCCATGTTTTATTCCTGTTAGCCTCTGTGATAGTATCTGTCAACATTTAGACTCTGGATTTTGACAGGGAAATCATCCTGCTTCAGAGATACAGCACATTTCAGAACAACTTACAGTAGTCTTCTTCCATCACCCGGTGCACAATTCACTGTTCTACCATCCAATTGCCAAAGTGCAATATGACATTGAAATTGCTCATGAGGTTCTTATAATAGTTTTATTATCATAAGCTTATAACTTTCAGTGACTTACTATTATTTGATTACCATTTTTAAAAGAAAGATAAAATAATCAACTTTACTTATCCAGATAATCTAACTATATAGAAAACTTCCACATGCAAAGGACTTCACGACTTTCAAAAGATTGACCAGACAACTTCCGATATAACAACACAATAGTTGTTCCATTATGGATCTTTAACAGTCAGGTCAATAATATAGATATTTGTTTTATCCCACAGGCAACAAAACAAATAGATAATTGTCAAATATGATAATGGAAATTTGTGACAGAATTTATTTTACTTCCTTAAGTACTACAACATCATTTAGCAAAGTAGGAATGAGATTTCTTAATGCTTACTTCCTCTCTAACAATTTTAAAGATGAGAGTATCTGTTCCTTGTCAAAGGTGTTTTTAAATTAGACAATATGAAAGAACATTCAGCTTAAGATTTGTATATGATAAGCCTCCAACAAATTTCTATTATCTTGTGTTCTTCTCCAACCCTAGTTAGAAAAACAGATGCGTATTTTTCAAGACTTTGAAATAAAGCTTAGGTTTAGCAGATGCCTGACTATTGCAATTCTAAATACTAATCTAACTTTAAATATGAGACAAACTGAGAATGACTTAATGAGCCAGGGATTTATGATCCCTTGAGAATACATTGTACTTCCAGGCTGGTTTTACTGCCATAATGTATGCAGAAGTTCCCTACCAATCTCCAGAGTCCAGCGAGACAGGATACATACTGTAAGTTTTGTGAAACAGTTTTATTACACATGATTAGGCAGCAAGGATAAGCAGAAGCCTAGGATCCATGGTGAACTGGTCCCTCAAGACTCAGAAAAGCTGCCCAGGGAGGATGGACTCTCCTTTATATTTCCCATTGCACCATAGCTGAGGGACCCCAAAACACTCATCCTGGGTTACACTCATGGGAGTCATTTGGCTAAATGAATGCAAGTGATGCAGAACTCCCACTTCTAGGAAGGAAGAGGACTCAGTTCCTCTTGTTTCAGAATTTCATTCTTTGTTTCAGGAGGTTGCACTCAACTTTTTGCTTGAGAATTACAAGCATGAGAGGAAAGAGGTAAGTCAAGGTCACCCTGGAACTCATTCTCCCGCATCGCATTTTAGAATATCATTTGAAAGCTAAGCACCCCAGTAAACTATGAAAGTCTATTGGTCATTGTCTATTGTGGGTTTCAGTGATTAAAAATGAGTTTTATCTTCATTATGTGTGGCAATTTTATAAAATAATAAGCCTACAATAACTAATTTACACATATGGAAAGAGTGTACACATAATAATTACTTGGCAATATTATTTTTAAATTTTCAAACAAAAATAGAAACATTAATTTAAAGTTGAATAATTAACTAAATCTATGGGCTATTTTATTTTCTTTCTGTCCTCTGTGAGAAATTAAAACAGGTTTTGGCTTGTACAAACTATGTGAATAACTAGATGATATTAAAATGGCTATAATCATCAAACCCTTCTCAAAATTACAAAAATAAAAGCACATACAGAACTCTACTCTGAAAAATAAAAACAGATATAATAAAAATTAATAGTTATATTTATAAGCATGAGTTTCTAAGATGAGACCTTGAGTTTTCCTGGGAAACTAAAACAAATAAAAAAATACATTGTGTTCAACGAAACAACTAACTGTAATGTTCACCTACTGTACAGTCAAGTTATTAAAAACAGAAGGAAGAACCTGATGGTTTTGCAAGAAAGAAATATTACTCATTTGCCTTTTTTCTTTTTTTAATTATTTATTTATTTTTTAAATTTTTTACAGATTGCATTTTGATTCATTGTACACAAATGGGGTCCATCATTTCAGTTGTATAGTTGTTTTTGCGGTATTTTCCTTATCTGTAATGTTGGTGTGAATAATTATACATTGTAAAATCAATTTTGAATGTATCTACATTTTTCTTTAAGAAATATTTTAACTTAGGTGTTACACAGAGTAGTATATATAATGGTACATATAGTTAATATTGTATTGTTAATATTGTATTTCAAAATTGCTAACAGTAAATTTCAAATGTCCTCAGCACAAAAAATGACAAGTGTTTGATTGATGGATATGTTAATTAGCTTGATTTAATTATTCCATATTGTATTTGTAAATCATACCATCACTTTATATCCCTTAAATATACACAACTATTAATTGTCAATTTGGTATAAAATTTTAAAGGGAAGTAAATCGAATTTGTTTAAGACTTATTTATCCTATATCTATCTCCTGTTTCACAAAAAGTAAAAGATAATTCAAACTAGATAAATGTTTTCTAAAAGTTGGATAAAAATGAGGGCATTTTAAGGAAGAAAGAAAAATTTTACTTCATGAAATTATGAATTAGTGATATGATGAATTTTAAAAACTTAGATTTCAAGGTAGAATTCCATTTCTTTTCACGAATTGCCATCATGCCCTATAATTTTGAGAAGCAGGTCACAAGAACACATGATAAGCAACTCTCTAAAATAGTGGGATACATCACTGTCTGACTATTGTGTGACTTAAAGACAGATCAACAACACATCCTACATATGGAAATTAGAAATATGTTTTGGAGACTTACAAAAAGATCTGTGGTCTGAAGCAGGTTCAAGATGTATTTTGAAATCCATCATTTCCCATGCCTCATTCCTGAGTCAATTCATCAGCCTGTCTTACCTGGTTGAGAGGACCTTGTTCTCCACTATTGAATCCCCCGTTCCTACTAATTAGCTGTAATAAAGTAGAACAACGTTTCAAAATAAAATATATGTAAAATATACCTTGTCTGAAATGTTTGGAAGCAGAAATGTTTCAGATTTTGAACCTTTTTTTAATTTTGGAAATTTTGCTTAGACTTCTTCAGTTGAGCATCAAGAACAAATAATTTAATTCTCTACTTCTCTGTTAAAATATCTTTATGCCACTGAAGACTTAAGTGACCTTAAAGTAGCATCTTTTCTGGTTCAAATTGAAAGTACTATATGCCCTCAAAACATCCTTTTCTAGGTGAAGTTTTATTTTTAATATAAAAATTTTTTAACTATTCAGAATTCAGTGAGGTATGTGTCATTCAAAACTGCCAACAGACTACAATGGGTTATAATTTTATTTCTGTTAGAAGATAACCACCAAATAATCTTCCCTGTGTTTAGAAATACCTAATTCCAAAGTTCTGTTAGTTTCTAACATCAGCCTCTGGGATTCGCTTTCTTTTCTTCTAGTTGAGATTAGTCATATAAAGGATACATTCATATTTTTCCCAACTGCTCTTCAAATGATAAGTGGTACCTTTTAATTACATTCTATATGGTAATTAATTTAAAATACCCATGCAAATTCTACATCTTGGAGTCCCTCTTCAGACAGTGCCCAGATGCCCTGGGCTCTCAGCAATTTATTCCAGCTTTCAAAATATTCTGAAAGTGTCTAAGATAATAAAGGTTCTTGAAAATATTCCAAGTAGCTAGAAAATATAAACAGTCATTTGCAGAACAGTAAGATAGCAATGCATATATTTGCATTTTTGAAATGAAGTATTCACTATAAACACATAAAAATAGAACGGCAAATGAATAACAGATTCTGAGTTTTATGAATATCTAGCTATTTTATAGCATAATTAATATAAGAAGTCATCATCATTGGTAGATGGTTTGATTCAATAGGGCATTATCATATATTTTAGGTGTAGAAACTTTCTGTAAGGCAAGTATGCTTTTAGTTTTCACAATTTAAATAATTACATCATAATGTTGCTTCCAACCTCTTTGTACTTTATTATTTAAATCTGCTGCAATTTGTCAAAAATAAAGTGATAGAATGACAGAACAGGCAATTAAGAAAGCACCTGTAGTAATGACTACTCTGATCAGTTTACAGGACAGGGAAGTTGAGGTTGGAGTTAGTGGGAGTGGCCTGCCTTGGTAGGGACAAGAACAATATTCTATCATTGGCACAGTTATTACTGCTGTCAGTAGTTATAAGAGCAGATTGACTTTTTTTCTCTTCTATAACTGATTTCAAAGTCTGCAGATAGTACTTCCTTTTATTTTCTGTACTCAGGTCCTCTTATTTTCTGCACCCAAATTCTCTCGTTTTCTGTATACTTATTGTCCTGCAATCAGTGAAATCCAAATAAAGTTTGCATGTTTCCAAAGTAAACTCTATATTCAATCTGAATACAAAAAGAAAATTTGATGTATTTTTTTCATTCTCTTTCCCTGGAGAGAAAACATAGTTTCACTAAAGAACTCCATATGTCCAACATGACACCTTTAAGGCATAACCAGGTGCATTTGTGCATTCTATATCAAAAGTGAGAGCTTAAAGTATACCTCAGGAATGAAGACATTTAATAAATGTAACATTTACTGTTGATTAAAATAAATGTGTATGATTTATATTTTCAATTAAATTATAAAAAGTGAAATAAAATTAGCGAATATCTCTGATTCTGCACAAGAGACTTGGATATAAGAAATGAACAAGTTACTGAGTTTTCTTTTATTGTATTAGATGTCCAGCAAAGCCATTGTTAATTGGAGCTTTGTAGTGAATTGGATATTTTCATTTTTCTTGGGGTTTTAGATAATGGCATAAACCGCATAAGAAAAATATCTTAACATTTTTCTCAACATAGCCTGATCCAAGAAGTTTACATCTTGCCATAGTCTTGATACATTTTTCACTCTTCAATTTTTAATATTTCTTTCTCAGTTTGTTCTTCTATTCTGTGACTAATAGATGCAGTCATGTGTTTATTTCCCTCCTCTCAGAAAAGATATTCTCAATTCATACTGTTAAAAAAAAAAAAAAAAAAAAAAAAAAAAAAAAAAAAAAAAAAACAGACTCAACACTGAAAGAAGCTCAAATATGGAGCGTTAAAGCTGAAATTCAGTCCCATATTGACAATGGTCATGATTTTGCAATAATATCATAGTGATTTCATGACATGTTTAGTTTTTGAATAGTACCAGTAAGCACTTAAAAGCCAAATAATTGAAAATTTAAATTTAAATTTAGTTACTCTTGATATTTAAAAATGTGTTCTCATTTTTCCTTTCAATACTTCCACTAAGAATTCATTTTCTCTTTTCATAAATGAAATGCTCCTACATAAGGTTTTGAGACACATATTTAAATTTCTACCTTAGATGACACAATATTTAGGGCTAAACACAGTCTTTGTGATCCAAATGCTCAACTCTGAATTACCATTCACCATTCACTTGCTGGTTAAACTTGGAAAACACTTTCAGCCTTCTGTGCCTTGCTGTCTTCTTTAAATGGGGATAACAAAAGAACTATTCATATAGCTGTTTGAATTGAGGCTTAATAAAATTTGTATCAAATACGCACATTCAATAAGCACTGACTATTCTCTCTCTGAGTAATTTTCACCTAAACAATACATGACTATTAACTATAGTTATAGGCTGCACAATAGATCTCCAGAACTTATTTACCTCGTCCAACAGAAACTTTGTACTATTTGACCAACATTCTTTCCTCTTCCCCTCCTGCTCTCTGACAGCCTCTGACAACCACTGGTCTGTTGTCTGCTTCAAATAAGTGAATCTACGCAGGTCTGTCTTTCTGTGCTCATTTTATTTCACCTAGCCTAACAAACCTCCAGTTCATCATTGATTTTTGCAAATGAAAGAATTTCCTTCTTTTTAAAGTCTCAATATACTTAGGTTTATACCATGTCTTATCTATTGTGCGTAATACTGCACTGAAAATAGGAACACACATATCTTTCTGACATATGATTTGTGTTTCTTCTGGATATATATATCTAGACATGGGATTGCTAGATCATATACCAGTTTTATTTTTAACTTTTTTGAGGAACTCCATACTGTTTTTGAGTGGGTACCCGATTTACACTCCCACAACAGTGTGTAAGAGACCCCTTTTCTCTTCACCCCGCTGATCTTTTGTCTTTTTCATAACAACTGCCTAATAGGCATGAGGAAATTTCTCACCAGAAGGATGCGGGGAGCTCAGCTAAGCACCAAAATGCTAATTACCACAGGTAGACAATACCAAGGTTTTCTATCCCTAATATCCAAAACTATAAAAGTGCTCACATCACACAGAAAGAGTGATCCACAACCATCTTCACCATCAAGTGTTCACTCACCCACACATAATCCCCTTTCCTACCTTTTATTTTCCTATTAAGAAAGCCCAGTAGAAAGTGCTGCAATTCCTGAAAGCAGTTTCTGTATTTTTATTTTGTTCATTGTTGAGAGTACAGTTCAGATCTTCTATTGAAAAAATACATTTTATAGAAAAACATATCTCTCAATTATCATGGACAGTAAAATATTTTCCATGGAAGACTCATATTGCTGGGAACTTCTAAACTCCATGTAGATTTATTTCTTATAAAGATTAACTAACACTGCTTAAGAACAAATGTGGTATATATTGTGGTAGAATTATATATAAATCAAGTAACACAGAGCAGAAACAACGTGTAATGCAATAGATTTCTCTATCTGAGAAGTAATTTTCCTGATACAATTGCTATGCTTCATTTCCAGCAGCAGATTCAACTCAGGTAATCTAAACCCTGGGCATGTAAGAACGCTGCAGATTCTCCAGAGAAAGGAGCTCATCTTATTAAGTAGTGCAACTGTGACAGCGTGCAGGATATTTCTCAATTAATTTTATGCTCTGCGAAGGTATTCTACACATTGGGGAGCAACACATGCTCTAAGGTTTCTAAATAGCATTACCGAAAATTGATTTATGACAGAAAGAATCAGGATCATAGAGCCCCCAAACAGCCTCCTGAAAGAATGATTTTTCAAAATGCAATAAAAGTAAGACAATTCAAAAACTTATTCAGGGGACACCCTCTGCATCATGAATGTCTCTGGAGTCTTAGTCAGCTAAAAATCCAATCTATTTCCTTTAGAAGAGAATAGAAAATTTCTAAACAACTGAAGCCACTTGCATTTCTATAGGAAAAAGAATATCTTACATAGAAGTCTGAAACTCTTTAACACTACTTAGACATCAGATACTTGTACTAACCTTCAGTAATGTTTAGTAATAGAATGAATACAGTGGTAAAAATGAAAGCACAAATTTAAGGAAGGAAGTTACTTTATAATTTCTTTCCAGGTTTTACATGGTTCTTATTGAATACTGAACTGTTAAGATAAAATCAATTTCAGACAAGTAAATGACTTACTTTCATGGTGACGTGTCATTCATCCTTCATGAGTAAATCAGGATCCCTTCATATCTGCCTGGGTGGGGACAATGAGTTCTACTTCTACCTGATGTATTTAAAGTAGTGACCTTACATTATGTGGCATAAATGTACATCACCAACATTTCTTAACAATGCTTAGTTTTAACTGTGTAGTTGTGTGTATTTGTTATTTTTTTCTGACACTTAACCCCCAATTGCATAATTAGTCTATAGCAATACAGTCAATTTGAGTCCAGTATTCCATAATGATTGAGAAAATCAGAGCTTATCAACTCCTTGATCTATATTAGATACAGAATGATGATATACATAATGTTTCATAGGAGTTCTTATGAACTTAAAGTCTGTAATCAGAAAACTACAGAAGAAAATTTCAAAAGGTGGTCATTTTTCTAAAGTCCCCTAGTCAGAATTTAAAAAGTCAAATAAAAACAAAATTCTTTTCAGATAAAATTATACCATTATGCATACTCAATTTTTAAAAGAATATTTTTCTTATACTTCCTGTCAATGCAAAAAAGCACACTACATATGTAGTTTAACTATTTACTCTTATGTTATATATAACAATTGAAATTATATTTATTCACTGAAAATGTAAAAAATTTCTTAGGGAAAATTAATTTGCTCCTTAACTGGAAAATGAAGTGACTAAATTAGCATATATGTATAAATGTGTGTGTGTTTATGTATGTGTGTTTTGTGTGTAAGCTTATAGTCATGAAAAGAACCTTAAACTTCTGAGATGAAGTGTTTTAATTCTAAATGAAATAAAACTCTCAAAGAATTTAGACTAAAAAATAAAATACCATAAAATTGTTTTAATGCCTTCTCCAAACAGCTTCACTATTGGAAAAAGAATGTCTTACAATGATACCCTCTCCAACCTATTATTTATATCAAAGGGGATTAGGTTTTCAAATTAATTTAAAATATGATGTTATTATAATGTGATTCGCCTGGTATCTTTTTAAATTTTCTGAAAAGTATTGAAATTTTAGTTCTAAAATAATCAAATATATATAGTATTTTCTTAATCTTTACTTATTCTAAGAAACTACACTTTACTTACATTAAATATATGGACTACATACTTGTATGTAGGTTACCATGAGAATAGTGTAAAAAATACAAGCAATATCTTCATATATTCATCTTTAGCAGATTGTACACTTACTGTAATTTACATGTCTATATACAAATACCATATAGTTAAATATCTATTAAATTATCTAGTTTTAGCTAAACTAACCATCTAATAGTCATCATAGTTAAATGTCTTAAAATTTCCTAAAAATAGCTCATGAATTACAAGCAATTTTAATAATGCAAACAAAAGAGGCAAAATGATAGTAAAGTAAAAACTTCTCCAGTGTGGGAAGCTTCTTGGTGTACTATAAACTATGACCTACATTCCTTATTTCCAATGTTGAATGTTAACCCATGTGAATAGCAAGCCTTTACTTATTAGCAGATAATTACTTGAAATTACATCTTTAGTATAACAACTGTTATTATTATTATGATTATTATTATTGTTGTTGTTGTTGTTGTTGTTATTATCATTATCATTATTTTGGTACCAGGGATTGAACCCAGAGGCACTTAACCACTGATCTACATCCCTAGCTCTGTTTTAAATTTTTTTGTTAAATTTAGATTCAGGATCTTGCTAAGTTTCTTATGACCTCACTAAGGTGCTAAGGCTGATTTTGAACTTGTGATCATCCTATAACAGCTTCCTGAGCTGCTGGGATTACAGGTATGTGCCACTGTGTCCGACCTGTTAATAACCTTTTATCCTATTATTTTAAAAGTCATTCCATTTATCTTTTAGATAATGTGTTCATATGGTTAAAAGAAAACTGTAAAAAGTCATTAAAGAGATATCTTAACTCTAAATTGTCTCTATCCATCCATTCTTTTGTTTTTACCATTTTCTATGATACTTTCAAGTGGATTTTTTCTTTTCAAATAAAGTTTCTCCTCTCTGGTGTTAAGATATGGAGACGAGCAAACCATGACTTCCATGCTTAAAACTAAAGAAAAACAGGACCATCTTGAAATCATTATAGCACTAAAATCACAGTTCAGTTCTACCCAATGCTAAAGAAAGAGATGTCTCTGTAGGAGAACACGGGACTGCATTATTTGTTTACCTGGAATACTCATCACCAAACACAATAAAATTGGGTGAGAAAATATTTTTTAAAAATCACAGTTGGCCAAGTGTGGGCTAGTGTGAGAATATAAAGACATATTTTGTTATAGTGAATTTGGGTTTTAAATATACTTTATTTGTATGGCAATATGGTATGTATATGCATGTGTATGTTGTTAGAAGACTAAAAATATCTCCAAATGTGTATGTAGCAATTATCTAAGTAGCAGATTGCAACTATTTACAAGAAAAATTAATCTGACTTCTCAGTTTCAATTGCAGTTTACAAACATCAGTATAAATCAGCATCCATGTAAGCATGAATAGGTGCTAGCACAGTCTGTTGTCATTTTCAGTCTCCTGACCTGGTGTTGCTCAGAAAGATCTGTTGGAGTTAACAGGTGGGGACATTTGCTACCAAACGTATTCCTGGTTGGAGGCAGTCACCAAATTGTCAAAACTGTGGCACATTTCAAGAATACGTGAATAGGCTTCCTCTGAAGATTATAAAGCATGTGCTTCGATTTGTTGTTCTGCAGTGGTGTAAAACAATGCAATTTTTCAATATACAGACTTTAAAAATTACAAAATATGAATACTTCAGAGCAATGCAGTTGAACCTGATAGTAGCTCAGAATCTGCAGCAGGTGCATTTCTTGACTGAAGATTTGAACTTGCTGGCACTACTGTACAATTTTGCTTCATCTGTACTGTCTCTTACACACCTCAGGGATTTTATCTTCTGACTAAAAACATTTTCTTTAGGATAACTTTCTTTACTTTTAAAAGAATGCCTAAGGAAGCAAATATACCATGATTCAGGGGAGGATTGCTTCTGACTAATCAACCTCCTTATTGTCAGCCAAACATAAACTCTTAACATACTAATCTCTTCATTCGTAAACACAATTCTAATACTGTAAAGGAAGAAGAAAATTTTGTGAAGTCTCATCAATTTCATAGCCTTTTTACTTCAGAATAGAATGCCTTCAAGATCACTAGTCTTTGTTCCTCCCTGAAAATTCAGTATATCTGATCATTCACCTTGTGTAGGACTGTACCCAGTAATTTTGGGGGGGAAGCTGAAGGGTCAGAGCATCACAGCCCTGACACAGGTTTGTACAGAGGTCTAATGGAGCACAGGTAGTGAAGGGGAGGGAGCTGTGGGCTTTGGTGACAGCAGGGACGTTGTTTTGTGTTCCTCTCTGGATTCCTCCCCGGCTTTATTATGCTCTGTCCGATGCACCTGGAGGCTGCTATTGCTATGTGTTGATTCAGTCAGGTTTCTTTGCATCTGACTTTTCATGAAGTTAGGTAAACGGAAAGCACTGGCTGGAGATCAGGAAAAGTTTTATTCCCTGTGGGATATAATAATTGTTTTAAAATAATTGTTAGGCATTACTACACCCCCAAGTGTTCTTTCCAGATTCTTGTAATAGTTTGTGATGGCTACACTGGTGCTAAGCCCTAGCTATTTCATTGTCATTTGTTGTTTCCCCAACCTCTGCCCACACCTCTGGAAATAACCCCTTGTTAATCTTATTTATTTATTTATCTCTTCAAATATGCTGTTTCATGGGGAAATTCTTAAAGACACAGTAACTTTTACTCAAGGAGATCCCAGGAAACATGCCATCGAAATGATATTCTAGTAATAGATTAATCACATATAGATCCAGTCACCTGTAACCTCCTAATCAGGGGGAAATGAGCTCTGGTGATCATGACATTCAATGACTTCACAGGCTCAGGAGTGCCATGTATCTAAATGCAAACTGAAATTGTGACTTCTACAATTTGGCAATTATAAACATTGTGAGATAGGCTGTCTGATTTTAGCGCCATGGATATAACTTTCAAAAACGCACAAATAATCAAAAGACTTGACTTCCTAACAATAAACAGACAGAAAATCAAAAATCCTCAGTTGTGGTTTTAAAAAGAAACATTTCCTCAGAGATTAAACCAACACCTCTTTTAAGAGCTTCACAATTAGAACATTGATTGAATGCATGGCCTCAAAAGATCTTTATGCTAAGATGTGTACTTTTGGGAATGAGTAGGGTAGGGTGGATTAGCGAGTAAAGAGACTGAATAATTTAAACCTTCAAATCTCACAGTGGTTTTCTTGATAGAATAGCATTTTCTCCCATCAATATTCCTTACCTTCCTTGAGGACTATCAATATTTTCACCTGGGATTGGTGCTACTCAATGGGATACAAGTGTTCCTCAGGGCACATAATCATCATCTCTCTTTGTCTTAAAACCCATGAAGGAAATTGGATCCACAGCAAGAAGTACAGGACTTGTTCCTGGAAGAGAGAGTTTCTGTACAAGGGAGTCTCCATATTGACAATTTATAGCACAAAGTATACGGGGAACATATATGAATGGGTTTTTAGGAGTATTAGATTAGGACAGATGTTAAACCATGGGGACTGGATCAGGCAGAATTTATTGATGTGTGTTTCCTCTCAGTATATGAGATCTAATAATTTGGCCTGAGCACTTGGGAATGGTGTTTTCTCTCTTCTAGGTTGGTTAATTAAAGCCTGAACTCAGTTGTGGCCTACAATTAATGAAGCAGAAATTCTCTGACTTATCTAGCATACTTAGAGAAAATATACAAAGGCCCAGGGAGGTGCTGGTGAATAGCTGTTTTATGTGCAAACTTATCAGACTACCTTTTAGTGGAGACAGAGGATGTCATTTATCCAGATAGTAGGAAGCAAGGAGGGAGTAGCAACTGGGAACAAACACAAAAAGTATTTGTTTCTTGATCTAACTGGTCACTACACTGGTATGCTTATTCACCCCTAATTCAACAAGCTGCGTATTTTTGACTAATGCATTTATTTGTTCAGTATGTTATAGTTTTATGAAAATGCTAAAAAGAATTTTTGAGAAGAGCGAACACATTCTTAAAAAAAATCATTTGGTGACTGTTCTCTGAGGCCTGTGTGGTAGGATAACTTCCAGTGGAACTGGATTTTATGATTTTGTGGGGGTAATGAGATCCTGACAGGAAAAAATCTAACACAATCACCATGATATGGCCCCTATGTGACTCAGTAACCAGATTGTTTGGTATACTGTAATCCATGGATAATTGATGACAGGGTCCCTGTGAACTCAATAGCTGACTAGCCTTCTAAGAGGTAGTTTGGACAATGTAACTCAAAATGTCTGATTGACAAAACTCGATTTTGCTTAAATTAGGGTGAATTCTCAGCCAAAAATAGTAAGAATTCTCTCTCAATGGTCTTCCTATATCACCCAGGGGATTTATGAAAAAAAAAAAATCATGAAATCTTCCAAAGATTAGTTGATACTATGAATAAACTCCACAAGTCTCTCAGAACACAAACCACTAATGAGATCAGAGTGGGTACTTACAAGGCTCAGGCAACGCAGAGAATCTTGTCCTAAGTCAATCTCGCAGTGGTGCTAGGCCTGCTGTGAACAATTTGAGGGACTATTTCCTCAGATTCAGAGTATATAGCAAGAAAATGTAGAGTGACTGGCCTAATACCTAGAAAGGAAAAATGGATCAGTAGTGAATCTCTGAAGGAATTGCAAACATTACTTTCTCCATCAAGGACTTTAAATTGTGGGTATATTAATACATACCAAATCCCTATTTAATTCACATATTTGTCTCTTCTCAGAGACCCAGCCAGTACGGTATTGGGGAATAAGTGAGGATTATTATACACTTATTTTATTAGGTGATGATGTTATTCAATAACCTTACTGGAGCACATTATCCAGCATATCCAAATGCCCCAGAAAATACTTTATTTTCCATTTTCATCAACAAAGATAGTCATAAGCACTTTCTCTTCAGGTGGGAAGGACAGCATTACACCACACTTTCCTGCATCAAGATTATACTAACTTACTTGTTAGAAATACAGTTCATAGGATTTTGACTATTATCTTCTTCACAGAATATTGACTAGATGGGAGGAAAATGCCATGAAAGTTCAGGGTCTTCCCACAGCCTCGAAGTCTCCCAGATCCATGGATATGGAGTATGTTGGTAATATCCTGTGGAATGACAGAGCAATTAATGCACATTTTTCCCCCTATACCTAAAAAGTAGAACAAGTATGGCAGAGTCATTTACATTTGGGAAGCAATATGTGTCACCTTTGGAGTTTCGCTCACATCTGTAGAAGTACCTCATCAATTTCCAAATTTCAGTGGGGAACGGAGAAGAGAGGAGGCACTTCTGCACTCCCAGGTTCCAGGCACATTATTTTAATACCCATGGTCTCAAAGGTAGTGGAGATATCATCCATAGATCTGGATGTTTTCAAGAGTCTCTGGCTAGATGCAAGAGAATAAGCACAATTGAGATACTTTTAGCAAAAATAAGGCATTGTTATATGCTAAACTCTGTTCTCTCTTTGAAATGCAGGTACTGGTTGTTTTGAAATCTCTTACAGACTGAAAGTCTACCATGGAAAATAAAATGTCTGAGTAAATGCAATTTCCATCATGAACAGGAAATTGTAATAGATCTACGAAATCATAAAATATGAATATATATAGCAATGTTGTGTTAAGTGGATACAGTAAATATCAGCTGGAGACCTGAGCAGGTCCAGAAAGCACACAGGACTTAGTATCAAAAGGCACATGTAAATGACATGAATTCATGGAATCTACTCTTGCTGCTTGACTATCTATCCTTGACTCCAGTTTTGTAGCTGTTTAGAGTCTTCTGTGGTCAGTAATCAAAATAAAACAATGTTCAACCCTGGTTTCCTTAATGATCTGTGCAGCATGCTGTCACTAACTTAAAAATAAAGCCACGGCATACAACAATCATACTTAGAATGTAGGATGATGGTAGTAAAGGGAAATTCCCTCAATGGACATAACTTAAGGGACTATGTCTGATTAAACAAATAAAATTGGAAGGGAGATTGCCTGAGATACATACTTACAGTGATTAAAAAGCTACTGTTGCTCCAGAGGCTGAGGCAGGAAGATTGTGAGTTCAAAGTCAGCCTCAGCAAAAGCGAGGTGCTAAGCAACTCAGTGAGACCCTGTCTCTAAATAAAACACAAAACAGATCTGTGGATGTACTCAGTGGTTGAGTGCCCCTGAGTTTACTCCCTGGTACCAAAAAAAAAAAAAAAAAAAAAAAAAAAAAAAAAAAAAAAAAAATCTATAGTTAATGTGTTGTTTGAATTATAAGGGACTCTGAAAGAAAAATGCTAAAATTTGATAACAGAAAATTGATGAAACAGATATAAATGATCTTACAATAAAAGGCAATGTTATGAATAAATTCATATTTTGCATAAGTATTCAAAAAGCATCTTCTATAGCAGAGACTTTCAATGATCATGGAGCCAAAAGGGTCACTGTATAGCTATCATTCAGTGTCATTCTTAAAGCAGCTTACCCTGATCAATAGGCCCATGCACGCATAAAGTGGCCATGAATATCTGATCTGTCTACTGGCATTTTGAGTCTCCATCTCCTAATAGCAAAACCTACTATTGAGATCCTGAGAGGGCACCATTTTCAAGGAGAACCCTCTAGCATCCTGGTGATATGCCTACTGTTTTAAATCTTACTCAGAAGAGGAAATGACTTGTCCTCTTAGAATATGGACTGATTTTTATAATCCCTACTCCAAACACTTCTGCAAATGCCACCATATTTGGACACCGACCCTATCTTATTTCTGGCCATTTTATCCTATGGAAGAACTTCTCTAAAGAGAAACTGCTTTTTATGTCAGTGGAGATGTGGTAATGGGCTGATCCATGAGATTCACCGTTTACCCTATTACTCAGATGTAACAAGGTTGAAGAGTGAAATGGTCTGAGGAAAACTCAGTTCCAGATAAGTTGAAGGCAACAGCCTGAGAGGCTGTCACCTCCCATACCTCCTGGATGTGTAGATTTTAAAGCAGTGACTCATAGTTGATACTCCTCTCCAGGAAATGAGACCTGGAGGCAGGGGTATGTCCACTCATGATGATAGCTAAAAACAAAACATTGCTTGCTGTTCCTTCAAACAAATATCAAATGGCTTCAGAGAATCTAGTCATAAAAACTATATATTTTTTTACAGCAACACAGTTTAATTAAATTGGAAACTAAACTTCATCCCAAGCTATTTGTATTTCTCATGCTGCTTAAACAAATGGGAAGAGGATAGCAGTTTTTCCTGGCTGGGGTGAGTGATCATGAGTACCAAGGGGAAAGTGGACTGCTGCTACAACATGGAGGTATGAAGATTTATACCCAAAGTCCAGTTGGATAGACACTCACACTTCTGTTCAAAGCAAACCTGCTAACTCAGCTGCTGGCGGTATCATGGGCAGACATTCCTCAAGTGTTAATTCTTCAGAAATTGCCTCATCAGTCAAGATCTAGCTCAGCTAAGCTAATGATTCTTCACTGGCAATCAATGCCTGAAGTTTGATTTATGCATTCACATGCAAAAAAAAAAAAAAAAACTAGACACAACCTTATACTATTCCCAAAAGTCAACTTAAAATATTAAATATAAAATTATGTATTTTTCTCCATTTCTTTGTGTCTGTTAGTTTGTGTGATTTTGTGTGTATGTGTGTGTGTGTGTGTGTATGATTATGTTTTCATTTTTGTGGTAAAAAATATATTATATAACATAAAATTAGCCATGTTGGCCATTTGTTAGCATATAGTTCAGAGACATTAAAAACATTTGTTTGCAATGTTATACAGCCTTCACTAGTAACCATTTTCAGAACTTTTTCATCATTCCATCTGAAGCTCTGTACCCATTAGACAATAAATCTCCCTTCTCCCCTCCCCTAGCCTCTACTAACTATTTTTCTATTCTCTTTCTGTGTGTAAGTGACTATTCCAGGTACCTCATTAAATGGAATCATACCATATTAATACTTTTGTGCCTGACTTGCTTATTTCACTTCACATTGTGTCCCTCAGAGTCATTTATGCTATGGCACTTTCAATGATCATGTAGTCAAAAGGGTCACTATATAGCTATCATTCAGTGTCATTCTCAAAGCAGCTTATCCTGATCAATAGGCCCATGCACTTATAAAGTGGCCATGAATATCTGATCTGTCTACTGGCATTTTGCATTTCTTTTTAAGACTGGATAACACTCCATTGTATGTGTGCACCACGTTCTCTTTGCCCCTTCATTTGTCGGTGCTGCCTTTTGACTCTTGTCCTAACTACTGATATGAATACAATTTACAAATATTTTGTTTGAATCCCTGCTTTAAGTCCATTTGTATTTATACCCAGAACTGCAATTTCTGGATCTTATGGTAATCCTGATTTTAAATTTTTGAGAAAATGACATGCTGTTTTGTATAAAACTGCACCATCTCACATATCCACTAGCAATAGACAAGATTCCAATTTCCTTACATGCTTTCCATAAAATACTAACTTTAAGAAATTGTATAATAATTTCATAATGTTCACAATGTATAAATGCAACTCATTGGAATGGGCATGTAGTGGTAGCTCATTTTGATTTATATTTGTATTTCCATAGTGATTAGTAATATTGAGTATGGTTTCATGTATTTACAGGCCATTTTTACATTTTTTTTTTTTTAAATCCTTATTCAGGTTCCCCGACATTGCTTATTTTTTTTCTTTTTCTTTTCTTTATTTTTCTTTTCTTTCTTTCTTTCTTTCTTTCTTTCTTTCTTTCTTTCTTTTTTTGTTGTTCAACTGTTCCATTTTAGGGCATATATATGTATTCTAAATATTACTGCCTTATCAGATATGTAAATATTTATTCCCTTCTTATGGGTTACTTTAACTCTGCTGTTAGTATCCTTTTATTAGGTAACAGTTAGACATAGGCAATGGGTCAGGAGATTAATAAAATAACTACTATAAAACAACTCAGTTAATCAACAGCCCTGCCTCAGTGGCACCTCAAGGTCTGACAATATATCTATTTCAAGACCCTTGCCTGATCTCAGCCCTATAAAGTGTGTCTCTTAGGAGGAAGATAGATGAATTCAAGGGAGGATAAAGGCATATTTGCTCAGAAGATCTAATTGTTAAACATCTTAAGATCCTACACAAACAACACAAACCATAGATTCTGAGACCTAGGAAAGCAAGAGGACCAAGATGGAGCCCACCAACTATAAATTCTTTAAAAACCAGCTGTGTAATTCAGACCTGTCAACCAGGCCAAAATGAACAAAAGTTGTCCTTGGGTTGTTAGCTAATGTAGTATGTCAAGATAGAACTGAGAGGTGATACTTGGGCAGGACCTTCTAACAACCCCAATAAAAGCTGGGACACAGAAGAACGATTTGTGGATTTCTCTAAGAGAATTCACTCTCTCCCTCAAGTATCCCTTTTCTTCCTTTTTTTCTAGTAAAGTTTGCTATACTTTTAATAAGTTTCATGCCTTGTTTGAAATCCTCCTGCAAGAGCACAAGAGCTGAGAACATGATGCAATTTCTGGTGAGATCTTACTTCAGGAATGATCTTATCTACATTATCACTTTCATGCAGAAAATGTTATTAATTGGGAGTCCAGAAATAAACCTTTTCATATGGTCAAATTATTTTAAACAAGGGTACTAAGATTATTCCAGAAGGAAGTGTTACCAAAAGCTTGGTCCTTGTCCCTGATGCCAGTCAAATAAAAAGGACAAGGGTTTGCTAAAATGGAAAATGAAGTTTTATTGCTTTCCTGACAAAGGAGAAGCACAGGGTAATCCTGTCCCAGAAGTTGCAATTCTGTCCATCAGGGAGAACACTATTTTCTTTGTTGTTTGTTCTATTTAGTTATACATGACAGCAGAAAGCATTTTGATTCATTGTATACAACTGGAGTACCAACTTAATTTCTCTGGTTGTACGCAATGCAGAGTCACACCATTTGTGTTCATCTCATTCCACCATCTTTCCTTCCCCCCGAACCCTCCCCTCCCTTCATTTCCCTCTACACAATTCAACTTTCTTCCATTCTTCCTTTATCTCCCCATCCCATTATGTATCAGCATTCACTTATCAGAGAAAACATTTGGCCTTTGGATTTTTGAAATTGGCCAATTTCACTTAGCATAATAACCTCCAATTCCATTCCTTCACCTGCAAAATGCCATAATTTTATTCTTCTTTTTGGATCAGTAATATTCCATTGTGTATATATTCCACAGTTTCTTTATTCATTCATCTATTGAAGGGCATCTAGTTTGGTTCCACAATCTAGCTACTGTGAATTGAGCTGCTATAAACATTGATGTGGCTACATCACTGTAGTATGCTGATTTTAAGTCCTTAGGGTATAAACCAAGGAGTGAAATAGCTGGGTCAAATGATGGTTCCATTCCAAGTTTTCTGAGGAATTTCTGTACTTCTTTTCTGAGTGTCTGCACCAATTTGCAATCGCATCAGCAATATGAGTGTACCTTTTTCCCCACATCCTCACCAACACCTATTGTTGCTTGTATTTTTGATAATAGTCACTCTGATTGAAGTGAGATGAATTCTTACAGTAGTTCTGATTTGCATTCCTCTAATTGCTAGAGATGAACATTTTTTCATGTATTTGTTGATTGATTGTATATCTTCTTCTGTGAAGTGTCTCCCAAAGCACAAGAAATAAAAGCAAGAATTGATCAATGTGATGAATTCAAACTAAAAAGTTTCTTTCCAGCAAAGGAAACAATCAACAATATTAAGAGAGAGCTTACAGAGTGGGTCAAAATCTTACCACACACACATCAGATAGAGCACTGATTTCCAGAATTTATAAAGAACTCAAAAAACTTAAACACAAATAACCCAATCAATAAATGGGCTAAGGAACTGAGGACACTTAATAGTGTTGTTTTAAAGAGGTGATTCAAAGGCTACATTCCACATGTTCTCTGTACAGAGTTGTAATTCACTTGTTAATCTTAGGGATAGTCATATTCATCCCCACTGTGAGGAGATGACACAGCTCACCCAACTGAAGAAGGCTTACTTCTTCTCAATTGACACTTACATTATGTTTTTCTTATAACATTCATAGAAGAAACGGAGAGAGAAGAATGAAGCCCCAATGACTAACGATTTACAGATTCTGTGTTCTACTCAATAAACATGGTAGCAAATGGATATTGCCCATCAATCATGACTCTTTTTCTTTCCCCTTAGGAAGAAGTGAAAGAGATGTGGGTCACAAGGAGGAAGGTCAGAAATTTAGGAATTAGTCTCATGACAGATCCCTGTATAGAGAGATACATGAGGTTAGAGGAGCTTTTCACAAATGGAGAGCATCTTTCTTTATGTAAGCTACCAATATGCACTATTTAATGATTCTTACTGTCTCATTTTAAAGGTATTATTATATCCTCTTTGAATGCCTAAAGTTATTAAAATGATGCAAAGTTATTAACATTAGAAAGAACTAAGTGTGCTTCTTTCATTAATAACTAATGGTAATGAACTTCAGCAATACCATAGAACTCCTTTAATCTTTATATTTCCATAGCACTAATGTACGTGTTAATATAAATTCTATCCATGAAATTTCCATCAATTTTATCAACAGCCACCAGTCCATGTAATCAGAATACTCTCTAAAACCTTATAAACTCTAAAACTATTTCTCTATTTCTGCTTCTGCAGAGCAAAGCACTTATTTTTACCCACTGAATAATCTTAAAGTAAACCAAGGATTTCCTTCTGTAAAACTTATCTACAATGTTCCTTTATGTGCTAGAATTAGAAGTTACAAAATAGAAAATGAGAACAAGCTTATCACTTCAGAAATTTACTTCATTTGTGCTACTCTGGGTTTGCTCTTGCACATTCCATAGGCCAACAATCTAGAAAGGAAAGGCTGATGGAAATAAGCAATTATGGACAAAGTTATTTTCAACTCCCAAATTGAGCTGAGCTGAGGCAGAAAATTTAGTTTCCTTCCTGAGTGAGAAGTCATGATTTCTATCTGCACATCAGAGAGTGAAGACTTTAAGATGCTTCTATTTGAAATATTCACTTATTTAAAACTTATGCAAAGCTAAAATTCTTGATGCATTCTCCTTCTATACCCATTTCTAGAAAGAAAGCTGAGCAAATTGACTAGTCCTCATCATACAAGATCTTCGTTGTATGTATGAGCTTCCAGTTATGAATATGTTATGGTTTGAATATGAAGGATTCCCCCAAAGGCTTCTGTTATCATAGGAATATTCAGAGGTGAAATTATTAGATTATGAAAGCTGTAACCAAATTAGTAGATTAAAACATTTGGTGGAGTATTAGTCTGAATGACTGAATGAACTGAGGTAATGATAATGCAGGTGGGCGTGGCTGGAAGAAGTAGGTTCCTGGGGGTGTGACTCTGAGTTTATATTTTGACCTGTCAGTCTGTCCTCCCTCTGCTTCCTGACTGCTGTGAAATAAGCAGCTTTCTTCCACTGTGCCCTTCCGCCATGATGTTCTGCCTCACCTTGAACTCAGAACAATGGAATAAGCAGACCATTGACTAAACCTCTGAAACTATCAACCCCAAATAAACTTTTCCTCCTCTAAGTTGTTGTTGTCAGGTATTTGATCACAGCTTCGAAAAGCTAAACCTCTGAAACTATCAACCCCAAATAAACTTTTCCTCCTCTAAGTTGTTGTTGTCAGGTATTTGATCACAGCTTCGAAAAGCTGACTCATACAAAATATAAATTGTTCATGTTCCTTTATCCAGTTCTCCTAATTTATTGCTGTTCATAAATCCGACTCAGATTAAATGCATTTGTCAAAATGTCTATAATTTGTTAAATTCTAAATTTGAGAAGACTCCATGACATTTATTATTTCCTTTACGTTTTTGTGATTTTTAACACAGTACTGATCATATCATATTTGCTTTGTAATGTATATTTCTTACTTAATTCTTATGTTTTTTCATCCTTCAGTATTATAATTGAGATGATGATTCCTCCATTCTCCTCTCTCTGTGTGTGTGTGTGTGTGTGTGTATGTGCATGAGAAAAAGAGAGAGAGAGAGAGAGAGAGAGAGAGAGAGAGAGAGAGAGAGAGAGAGAGAAGATGAGAAGATTATGGATTAAACCAATATTAGGGACTGTTCCACCTTTTTTCCTCTTTACTTCTTACTAAGGGTCATTTTATAAATCACCCAGTAATTCACTATTAATTTTGAAGGGCACTGATATTAAGTGTTGTTCAGGAGTAAAGTTAATGACTGTTTGTTATATAATTTGTAATCAAAGGAATTTCCAGTAGAAAAACAAGGTAGATCAATTAATAAGGTAATGCTGTGGAATAATTGGAGCTCCTTTACCTTAGAACCTATTTTAATTTCAAAGAGTTTTCCATGAACATTTCAGAAGCGGATATTGAAAAAATATTAGAAATGTGAGTTATAAATCAGTCCCTTCCTGAAAGAAAGCAAAATAGATAAATATTTTTAAAAACAGAGAAATAATACACAATTAGATGGCAAAAAGAAAGTTAATGTCTCTCTTCAACAAATCACTTAAAATTCTCACATAACAGTATTTAAAGATACATGGATATTATTTACTAGAAATAGCTTTTCTCTAGCAAGAGAAGGAACATAGGGTTTTTACTTTGTGTTTGTCTCAAATGGAACTTTTTCTTCATTTGCTTAACTTTCCTCCAGTAACCCAAACTACACCATTAACAGAAAAAAACAAAATGTTAGAAAAACTAATTATTCTAATAAATTATTATTTCTGTGCTAAATAGTAGTAAGTCCCAAATCCTGCAAGCCAGATTCCCTGATCTAACATTGACATGAAGTATGCAAAAAGTGGAGCTGAGAAGTAAATGAATATAATTCCCTGAATTTATTCCTAAATTGAATATATGGGAGTCTGCATACCTGGGTTTTGCTTTACTCAGGAAATGGCACATTGCCCAGTTTCATAATCTGGCTACTTCTCACTCTTGTCCGCCATATTGCCTGGTATACTGCATTTATTTGCCACATGTATTCAGTCTGTGTATTTAAATGTTGACTCTCTTCCTGTAGGGAACAAAAAATAAGTAATAGGTATGTGTTAGAGCTGTAAGCATTTTATTTTACCTGGAGATAAACAGATGACTAGGATAATCAGATATTATGATTTATGGATATTTTCTAGTTTGCTTACAAGTAGACTTTATTCTTCTTGTCCACTGATTCTTTTCACAGGTAGAAGCAAAACTTAACTTTTTTTTTATTAAAATATTTTATATTTTTACAGACACATTTTGATACATTGTTCAAAAATGGGGTACAACTTTTCATTTCTATGGTTGTACACAATGTATATTCACACCATTCATGTAGTCATACATATATATAGGGTAATACTGTCTGTTTCATTCTACTGTTTTTCCATTTGCACCCCTCCCACCCCTTTTTCCTCTACACCATCCAAAGTTCCTTCATTCTTCTCTTCCCCCTGCCACCCCCCATGGTTATATATTGTCATGCACTTATCAGAGAAAACATTCAGCCTTTGGTTTTAGGGGCTTGGCCAGTTTCACTTAGCATGATATTTTCCAACTTCATCCATTTACCAGCAAATGCCATAATTTTACTCTTCTTTCTGGCTGAGTAATATTCCATTGTGTATATATACCACAGTTTCTTTATCCATTTATTAATTGAAGGGCATCTAGTTTGGTTCCACAATCTAGCTACTGTGATTTGAGCTGCTATGAACATTGATGTGGCTGCATCACTGTAGTATGCTGATTTTAAGTCCTTTGGGTATAGACCAAGGAGTGGGATAGCTGGGTCAAATGGTGGGTCCATTCCAAGCTTTCTGAGGAATCTCCATACTGCTTTCCAGAGTGTCTGCACCAATTTGCAACTCTACCAGCATTGAATGAGTGTGCCTTTTTCCCCACATCCACGCCAACATTTATTATTGCTTGTGTTCTTGATAATAGCCATTCTAATTAGTGTTAGATGAAATCTTAGGGTGGTTTTAATTTGCATTTCTCTAATTACTAGGGATGATGAACACTTTTTCATATATTTGTGAGCACTCTCCAAAACTAGCTATTTCTTCAGCCCCCTGAAAATTAACTTATACCCCATTGGAAGCATTGTAAGAACAGGTAAAGCTTTGCTCTCATAAAATCCCCATATTTACCTCCTTCCTTAAAATGAATGATTCTCTACTTTTGTTGTTCAGTTAAGAGCTAGCATTTTTTTAATGCATGTATGCATGCATGGATAGTCTTGGTTAATAATTCTTTTTTCAGTTACATTTAAAAGCTCTTCACTGCAACAAAAATAAACTGTGGTTTTTCTCTAGCATTTCACATAGTTCTCAACTCTTCTTCAATCCTAGCACATCACATGTTATGGACATGTTACGTGCCTCCTTAACAATAGGGGTGACACATTTCAATGGAACATCAGGGTCAATTTCAGGACAAACTCCCCTGGAAGGAAATGACCATCTGAGCTTGATGGTGGTGAGGAAAGACTCAGAGTTTGATAAAATTTCTTCTTTAGCTTTTGCAAACCACTACCCAATGTCATTTCAATAAGCTTACTTAATTACTAAAGAACTTACTGAACTTTTGTAAAGCCTGCAATCGCTATTTACTTATAACTGTTCTCCTGTTAGTTTGCAATTTTAAATATTGCATATATTAAATGTTCCTTGATCAAGAATTATAGTTTAAATGCAAATTAAGAAACAGAAAAATGTTATGAAGAAGTTAAAATTAAAGTGTGAGTACTAAAGAAAAATGAACAGGAATCAGTTATAACTCATCAGTTCTGACCATTTCCAGTTCTTGTCTTAGACCACTATAACATATTGTCCAAGTCCTTGAAATCTTGTCTGTCCAAGACATCAGTAAGATGTCTGTGTTTTGATAAATCACATGTGTTTATGTATCAATATTAGAAAACTAATGACTCAAAATCTTTCAGCATTACAATGTAGACATTAGTTTCATTCCTTTTTAAAAAAAATTTGTTCTAATTAGTTATATACGACAGAAAGAATGCATTTTTGACACATCATACATAAAGGGAGTATAACTTCTCATTCTTCTGTGATGTAGAATCACACCATTTGTGTAATCATATGTACACATAGGGTAATGATGTCTTATTCATTCTCTTGTCCTTTCTACTCCCATATCCCCTTTCCTCTTTTCACTCCCCTCTGCCTCATGCAAAGTACCTCTATTTTTTCCTAGTCCTCCCACACCTTATTGTGAATTAGCATCCACAGCTTCATTCCTTTTTACCTAACACAGTCTTGTAGATTGCATGGTTAGTTAACTTCTAAAAAAAATGCTATGACAGTACAGCATTATTACTCTGCAGTGCTTTCTCTGGAGACTTATTCCTCACTTGCTGAGACTTCTGTGTCGTCCGGAGTCTGAGGGTAGCTTCTCGGGTGTGGATTATTTACAATTCTCAACTCCATATCAGAGCAGTGTTTTATGTATATTCATTTGGAGTAAATACTTGACCACATTATATCTCTGTCAATGAAGACTTTCCTAAATTTCTTTGACCTTCTATTTTTACAAAGCTTTTACTACAAATAACCAAATCTCCTATTTTAGTGCATTATAGTTCCTTTCTAATCAAAAGTACTATCAAATGAAAATTACAGAAAAAGTAGGTTTTAGTAATGTGCATGTTTGAAAATGCTACGTTTCTCTGTGAATTGTGTTAACTGTATTGGTAAAATGGAAGAAATTAAATGTATTATTTACAGTTAATATAAAGTTGTTGCTGAAACCAGGCTTTCAAAAATTGTACTAATTTGGAAAGAAGAATAAAATAACATTAAAATGATGAAAGTGGAACTATTATAACCTGTATAAAATGTTCATATTAAAACTAGTACTTAGCAGAAAATTTAGGTATATATGTATAATATATGTACATGTTTATGTATATAACACTGTCCAAATGGACTTTGTTTTCTACATTATAGTGTACTATTGATTAGATCTGTCTTTAATTCTGTTTCATCCAAAACCAAAACATTTAAAAACTTATTAATCATCTGGAATATTAATTGTATCAGAATGTTACTTTTATTGAAGTTTTTATTTTCCTCAGTGATTTGCAAGTTTCAGCCATTCGCATATTATCTTTAAAACTTTTTCCGTATACAATTTAAATGGAAATCAAACTACTTTTTCTTGGGTTTATACTAATTATGAGCATCAATTTAACTTTTACATCCTTTCAACAAGTTATATTTTGTGCATACATGTAAAACTAATATATATCTATTAAAATATGATTATTAAAATTAGAAAGTTTTACCTTTGCACTGTCTAAAATTATTCATGTGCCATTGAAAAAATATGTTTTAAGAAATGCAATGGGTGTTTATAAATGATTTTTTTATCACACATACAAGAATGATTTGTCAGCATTTACATACAGTCAAACTAGAGCAACATCAGATGGTTCCATTTAAATGAAACACATTTAGCATTTCAGTTAATTTGAGGAAATGCCGTAGGATACAAAATCACATCATCGCCTGACTCAGAAACCAAAGAAGCACGTCCAATAAAGATGTTTTGCACATTCGGAAGGCAAACAACATTAATGAGGTCAGCAGAGCACAAAGTAGATAATCTCATAAAATCGGCTTGTCATCTCAAATCTAACAATGCTTACTTAAGCTCTGTATTTATACATTCAAAGACATGTTGACATGTAGATCGTATGAGATGAATTGGCATGCACACCCGCACACACACACACACACACACACACACACAGTAGGATGCCTTCATTGTGCAGAACTGTAAACCAAAAAACATAACCAGAGTCTCCAGAATTAGATTTGTGGAAATTTGGGGATCTAAAAGAGCTTTGAGTGAAAAAAAAATTTAAAAAAGAAAGAAAAAGAAAAAAGTAAAAAAGAAAACAATGGAAGTGATTTCAAAGCACCTGAAAGGTTTTTTAAGGTGTTTTTTGCCAAATTTATTACATCAGTAATCAATTTCAAGAATTATAAAAATAAAAAAAATTTTGTATTCTTTTAAATAAAGTTGAATGGAAAAGTTTTGAGGTGCAAAAACATTTTTAAACCACCAAAAATCAATATGCAATAGCTTCAGTAAAGACCAAATATTGGAATTTTTCAAAAGATCAATTAAATAATACTTCTAATAAATTTGCAAATGCAAACAACTGAGACTTTATCCTAATATATTCAGTATATTCATTTTCATGAAATTAAACAAAATGACCTTAAAGAACAAGTAAAAGAGATCAAACAGAATGTTCACAACAGTATTTCAGTTGAAAAATGAGATTCACTAAGTGAAGAAAAATATTTGTGAATAAACTCAAGGACTTCTGCAACAAGAATTCATATAGCAAATAATGCAACAGTTTTACTGAGGGTCACTTCATGACAGAATCAAGCAATTTACATTTTTGCAAACCAAGATTTTTCTGAGAATATAATTTTGAGCATAATTGTTTATTACAGAGAGGTAAATTTGATGGATTCACAATACTATTTTTGAGTTGTCCCAGATCTGAAATGGCTACAAAAAAGACTCTTAATGGTATAATACGATGAAATACAAGGATCAAAATTCAGTTTCACAACTACATGGATTGGATTTGCAGCCATATAGTCTCAAAAATCCAGTAATACAGAATTAAAAATTATCAAACATCTCAAGCCATTGTAATGGCTCCACTGAAGGCCTATTAACTTCAAAATATTTTAATGATAAATCTAATATTAGAAAATGAGATGAGCTAGGATTAATGATTAAAAGAATAAAAAATAAATATAAGCAAATAATATTTCTACATGTTTCTATAATGACAAAATAACAATTATATTATCAAATGTTTATATTGACTACACTAAGTTGAATGACAAAAACATATATTCTAAATGTATTTTAATAGTAATTTAAATTTGTTGTGATGTTTAAAGCAATAAATCAGAATTTAGGTAACGAAATGCTTTCAAAAATAAATACCAGTAGATTGTCCTGTTTTCTCTATCTTGATTTTGAGTGTTTATTTCTCATGTACAATTGCTTAGTGAAGACTTCAAGAACTCTTCAGTTGACTTTTCAAGGTGAATATAAAATTAGAATCAAGAGAACTAAAATTACAATTTTCCCTTAGAGTTTCCAATTACTAACTTTTGCACCCAAAATAATCAAATCAAATCTACATTACTTGCCATCATTGCCTTAATGATTTTAATCATCTCAGTAGGACGGAAAATGAAATAATGTTTGACTTTACCAATAATTAAGACAAGCACATTCTGGTGGGAAATGCCTGCTTCCAAATATCCTGATTCAAGATTCCTTGAAATCTTTTAATTGGAAATTAGTAGGGTAGAGCAGTATTAAGATATCTTAGAAGCTAATGTTATATTTTACAAATGGAAAGTTGATATTTTTCTTTAATTATGGCCATCATATTTGTAATATTGACATCAATGTGCAGCTTCCAAACTAGACTCACTGTCTTTATTGCTAGCTAATAATGAAAAATCTGGCGTGTTTAGGATCAAACATTTCCAGGTTTTGAAGTCAGAAGAAGGGAATTATCCAGGCCAACTTCTACCTTTCTCTAGAAGAAGGAATGAAAACAGAATGTATATATAAGAGGTAATCTAGGTTCTACTTTATAGTACACCTGCCTTGATTTTTGACTTCTGTGTCTCTTCTACACTTTTCTTATTTTTGAAACCATTCTCATCTTCCCACTTGAGGAAATGATTCCTTTGTTACCTCTGCCTCTTTTTTTTCTCAGAGCCTGAAGGAAGCAATTGCAAAGTCCTCTCTGTCTTATCTTTACCCAAAGAAAATACTTTTGAAATAAAATGGATAAAAACAAGAATTTCTTGATGAAGTAGTCAAAAGATGGAGAAGAAAGGAGAAAAGAAGGGAAAAAAATGTAGAGGGCTGGAAGAATCCATCACCTACACTTTAGTGTTTGCTAAGAAAAGAGAGTGGCTTCATTTCCTACCAACATCTTTTGAACATCTAAGTCTTTATTAGTCACATTCCAATATTTTGAGAATCCTTTCTGAATAGGACAGTTATTTAAACCCAGAGAGGAAGACATCTATGCTGTGAGCTACTGGAACAGGAAGCTGGAAAATATATTTGGAAGATGAAATGAAATACAGTGGAAAGCATAAATTCACAGCTTTGATATCCAAGATAATAAAGGGTAATACTTACTGTGCCCCAGCACTATGCCAAATGCCTTTTGTATGCTGACTTATTTAATCTTTGTAATAGCTCTAGGAAATAGATAGGAGGAGCTCACAAAGGTGAATTAGTTTAAATTTAACTTAATCCAGTTTTTGAAGAATTTTTGATGGACCATGGCTTATTATATTTATAATTACTAATGTTTTTAATCTTCTAAAATTTAAATTTCAAACTTCTTCAAATGATAAAATTAGGCTCAAAGCATCAAAATTAGACATCAAAAATATGAGCCATGTGTTAAGGAACTACTATCAAAATCTGGTCTAATTTATTGTATGCCTCATATATTAATTTTCAAGTTGTGTGCATTGTTCTTTTTCAGAGAATGTCCTCCATATAATTCCTCAAAATGCTGGCAAGGCAATCTGTTGTATAACAGTTCTTAGGTATATGCAATGTAAGTTTTAATTCACCCAAATGAACTCTACACAAGTATTTTACTTTTACTATGTATAATACAAGCATATAATTCAAGAATCTTATGATGCTAAAAGAATACAACATTCATATTTGCAAGCAATCAACTCTACTTTCTAGGTATAAAACTAATGTGTCTTGAAGAGATCTTCAATATCTATTTAAACACTTTTAGGAAAGTAAAGTTGTTTGTTTTTCTGAAGATTGATTTTTTTCAATTTCTCTCAAATAGCTAAACCTATAAAATCAGTAGAGTCTCACTTCACACTCAATATAATAGATAACACTTGTTTGGGGATTTTTTCCAGTATGGTTTACACTTGGCCTTAAAATTACTGAATCAATTGATTTATACTTCAATAAATACAGTGCTAGTTTTATATGTTAGACCACTGTGAAAAGTAAAATAAACCTAAATGCAATTTTGAGAAGAGGAAATCAGAAAACTTTAAAAAAGATCAGCTTCAAAGAGAAGATGAAAGGAATCTGTATAAATCTTTCTATATGAATGATTAGGATATTTTGGTAATTACATTCCAAGAAAAATCCATAGATTCTTATCACTGGCCTGATACATGACTATAATCTATTTCTGAAACTATTGCTTCACCAGGATTCTGAAATAGTAAAATAGTACAAAGCAAGATTTGTAATTTTCATTTTAAAATCAAATTGAATATAAGTAAGATACATCAGAATGCAAATTTTTATCCCAAATTTTTATTTTATGTTGAAAATTTTTCTCTTCATATTCCAATTCTCATGCCTTTGACTCTTCTGTTGGGGGTTATGCCATTAGGACTATGCCAAATGGCGCCTGGAAGCCAGCCAGAAGTTGTTTTGATCACATTGGAGGTGAGGAAGGCAGTTAACATAAGCACACCCAGGTGTTTTATCATTGGCCATATTCAATTAAGTCCATGCACACAATGCGTGCACATGTGTTCCCAAGTGCTCCTGCTCGTGCCTGCTTGTTTTTGACCTTTACCATGACTGGACAGTTAGTTCCTCACCTGATCTTCGCTTAACTAGCGTTGGCCCTACCCTTCGCCTCCTGGAGGGGGTATAAGCCGGCTCTCCTCAAGCACCGGGGTTCCTGGGTTCCTGAATCATCAATAAACCATTTCGAATTCAAGAGTCTCGCTGCCCATTTTTCTCCAGCGCCAAATTGACTCCGCTGGACGGCGTCACTCTTCCTTGTTTATTCCTGTTCCTTTTCTGAACCTAACATTTAGGTGATAAAGTTATTAGGCAGGTCAGTTGGCATACACACCTGGTTCTGTGAAGAGGAATTATTGTGGTCCAAAATAGGTTATCAGAATCCAGGAAAGGTAAGAAGTTAACATGAAAAGGTCTCCTGGCATGGGGTCAGAGCCTTAGTGTCTCCATGCAGAGGAAAGTGTAAGGCAAGTGCTGAGAAAACAATAGGTCGAATGGGTGTCAGCACTGGGGTGAGACTCCAAGAGAATATCAGTGTGAGCAGATTGAGAAAGGTGTCCATGCCAGATGGGAAACTGACAAGGAGTTTCCAAGCCTGGCGTGTCACAGACAGCATCTGTGAGAGGGAGAGAATGGTGTGGCAATGGGAAATTATTTATATCAGGGCAACTAACCAAATGGGTACATACCTTAAAGATAATATGTGGAAAAAGATTTCTCATCACCATAGAAGGGATTTAGAAATACAGAAAGGGAAAAAATAGAATAAATCTCCTGGCCTTACATTAGAATAGTCATCTTTTCATATATAAGAATTGATGTTACAAATTAGTAAAATCTGCTGTATGTGTGTTTGTGTGTGTATACATAAATACATACCTTAGCTGTCTGCTCAGATGATCTCGAATCAGTGTCACTACAATACAAATGAGCACACCTAGCACATACGACTTGGTTACTAAATACCAGTGATTCTTGGAGTAATCGTTGATTCCATATTGGAGAAAGGAAAAGACAAGATAAACCCAGAACAACTTGTTGATTCAAAAAGTAGCAAAGTACTGAAAGCACCAAGAGTTCATCAAAAGGAAATAAGAACAAATTTTGAAAAACTAGAGCAAGCTGGGATAGATTGTGTTTCAAAATAAAGAATTAAAATAGCATTTTAATAACTTGGCAAGACCAACGTATATTCTTATTGCCTTTACAACTGAGATATTCTCCACTAATACATCAACATATTTTCTAACTAGCTATTCTCTTAATATTTGGGGACTCAATAACTACATTAGGCTTATAAGTTGCTACTATGTTGTATTTCTGCAGGTTTTTAATTTTTGCTTGCTTTTGAAATGTAAATTATATCCTTTTCAAAATAGAGATAATTTTATTTAAGTAGAATAATTCAAATAATTTTGTTTCAAAATCCAATATGGATAAAGATTTTGTCTTAACTAATTACATCAGCTAGTGATGTATATATGTCACTTATGCTCCTATACGTCTTACTGCTTATAGTACAAAGGTCCTGAGTGTCTGAGAATTTTCTGATTGTTTTGCAGAAATTTTCCTTTGAAAGATAGGAATTTTTGTATATTTTTCAGGACAAAAAAATAAACTTGCTTACCACTTATTATTAAAAGCAATATATTCTCTATGCTTAGTGTTCTTCACATACACATTTACATATGAAGCATTCTTGTCCACCAACATGCAACACCCTCCAACGCCCGATGTGAAACTTGAAGGTCAAAGGGAATGTATGCCTTCATTACATCATGCAGCCTTACCATGCTATCATCATAAAATTCACTTTATTTATTTTAGAAGTTCTTATCTCTTCCCAATATACATACAGCAGTAGCAGACTAACTTATTAGCTTGTTGGTGGTGGAAAATAAAGCCCAGACCCAATTGCTCATATCTTCAGTGAAGTTTTAAATATTGCTGGTAACAGCATTTTATTTTACTGATATTATTGGGAATGGCTCATTAAGTAAGATTTCAGCTCTTGTGTTGATACATAAAAAATTATTCTTTTACACTGAGTGTATTTGAATTATACCAATTGCTTTTTAGTATCTGTGGCATTCATCATAAATCCCATTATATTAGGATAATTAATGTAAGTTTCATTAAATATCAAATATTGAAGCATTCTTGTATTTCTGAAGTAAATTTCACTTTGCAAGATACATTACTTTTAAATGTGCCATTAGATTCTGTTTGCTTATATTTTACTTAAGATGATTGCATAGGTACTCATGAACGAAATTGGTCTTTAGTTTTATTCTTAATACACTATCAGGCTTTACTATCTTTGAAGACAGAAAAAGATGCAGAAAAATATTTCAGGCCTTTACAGAACACAATGACGGAAAGTAAATGTGATAAGATTTATGGAGTAAATTGAAACTGAAGAGATAATGAGAATTTGAAATACATTTACTCTAACTATTCAATGTTGGTTCCCGACTTCAGAAATTTTTATTTTGAAAGGACCTTGGATAGCAAAAGTTTTGGCAGAAACTACTTCTTAAAATTGCTTTTTGAGACCACCCTGACATTCATGATAATATACTTTTAAACAATTTTCTTTATGGGAGACAAAATGAATCATCAGCATAGGAATCTATACCATGTGAAATCAAAGTCCTTAAGAATCCAGACCATTTTTGTCAAAGCTGCGATTAAAATGCCAATATGTTCTTCCCCAAAATTTTACAGAATTACAGAAACTACATTTTTTGCCAGACTTTCTCCACATCTCTCTCTCTCTCTCTCTCTCTCTCTCTCTCTCCACACATACACACACACACACACTCACCTTCATCCATCCTCTTGTACTGGACTTGCCACTCCTGATGTTTCTTCCCCTTAGCTGTTTTCAAACCTCACATTGTATCATCCGAAAGTCCCCATGCCTCACCAACAGAGTGGCCTGTATTCTCCATAATTTCTGAACAGTTCTTTGACTTTCACGCTCTGCCAGTCACATTGTTCTTCTCTGAAAACTTGGCTCCTCGACTGGAACATTTCATTGGAAGAACCCTGTGTGATTTGTGGACCATCTTCCCCTAGCTTCTCATTGCTCCTCCTTCCTAAAACCACCAGTCCTCAAGTTCATAGTCTCACATCATGTCATCATCTCTCCCTCCGTAATGTAGTCAGCCATGCTCTCGTCTTCATTCCCACAACAAATTAATGCTTATTTTAATCTCATTTTAGTATTAATCCAATTATAGTTCTTGATGGAATTTTGATAATCCTCCCATGACCCTAGCCTTTGAATTTCTTGACATCCTTTACTTTAATACCTCCCAACCTACTAGTTCACTAGCTCCCTCGCCTGCTTCTACTTTCATATCCTAGATATTTGTGTCATTACCAAAAAGCTCATCAGATTAAATTTTAAGTATTTGGCTCTCAGTCTGCTTCTTTATTATATCTTTTGAGCACAAATTCAAATTGCTTTAACTTCTTAGGATCTGCAGTGAAAGGAATTCTATCGAAGTTTCTTTGTCTCACCCCATGCATACCCTTCTTTTCTCTTCTTCCCTCCAGTTCAGTTTTCACAGTTCACTTTTTATCATTCTGCAAAGACAATTAACCTCCTTGCTTCTTTCAACCCTTTTTAATATTGACCTAGAAACATCCCACCCTGGTTAGATCCAACTTTCTACCTACTCTGTAGTACCTCAGAATTGCTAAGTGTAGCTGAAGGAAAAAAAAAAAAAAAAAAAAAAAAGCACAGAATAAAACTCTGTGGTCTCATTTCAAATTCATGATTTCTTACCTTAATTGGGCTCTTAGTGTTGCCTAGCAATCCTACTTCATTTCCTTAGGTTTTTACTTCCCCACTTTCCTGGATGACATTTTCACACCTTGTCTTTATAGGAATACTTAACATACCATCTCTCTTCCTCAGTCTCTGCTGATAACCTAATTCTTATTTTATTGAAAAAAGAAATAGAATTTTTAAATACCCTTAGGAGCATATAGATCTATCTACTTCCATCTGTGCCATCTACTCTGGCTTTCTCTGTTTTATTATGAATGAACTCTCTGCAGACCTTCACAGACAGATGCAGCCTACTTCTTCCCTTGTGAACTAGGTCCCATCCATTTTCATGTCCTCAATTATGTTACTTCAGTCATTCTGTGTTCTCTCTTGTCTGATCAGTTTTTCCTCTTTTGAATGTTCTTATAATAGAAGTACAATGCAATATCCACCACTTTTAAAGAAATCCCTTGACTCTCTATTTCCCTCCCTCTACTGCCTACTATTATTCTCACATTTTAACAGCAATATCCCTAACTTAATTTCTATTCTCACTGTCCCAAAGTATTTTCTTTCCTTATCTCATTAAAGTATTTAAAACAAGCTTTGTTCCCATCAATACAGCAAAATAAGCTTATTATTTGACCTATAAGTAATATTTGACAGTCTTTTAATTTTTTAACTTTTTTTCAATGCTAAGGATTGAACCCAGGTTCTCAAGTATGCAAAACACATACTCTACTATTGAGCTACACCCTCAGCCTAATATTTCACATTTTAACTGTCTATTCTCTGAAATAATTTTCTTGATTTGGCTTCGAGGAAGTTTTTAATTGACGTATGCCAACATATGTCCATTCATGCTTAGAAAGTTGAAGTTAATTTTCTTGAGTCTAAATAATCTCCTTATTTTGTATATTTTGACAGGTATATGTATAGGTCGGCCTGATTCCTATCACACAGGATGCTATTGCTCAGTTTTCCTTGCTGATTTCATCTCAATCTCAGTTTTCAACAAATGTTAGAAGGTGTAAATTCATATCCTAGCTGATCTCAGTCAACCTCATTGATTTAAATATCATCTGTATACTGCTACATCTCATATCAGGAAGAATTCAAATAGATCAGAAGCACAGACAGAACCACACTGAGTTATGAGGCAAAAGATTTCCCTACCAGGTGCTCCTATAATCTTCCCAATCACAATTAATAACAGTTCTATCGTTTCTATTGCGCACACCAATATGAGAAGCATTCATTGATTCTTCTCATTTTCTCACTTCACATGTTCCATGCAGGAAAAAATTTTGTCAGCTCTACTACCTTCACAGTCCCTTCAGAATATTAGCACCTGTCTTCACAACTGACATCACCTTGAAACAAGCCACTAAAATGGGTTTTTGTATAGTTTATTAATTACTCATCCTCCCTCTGTGAATTGCTTTTTCTCAATACTGATCTGATACCTTTGCATTATTGGTCGAATCATGACATTCACTACTGAAAATTTTCCAATAGCTTTCAATTTTATTTCTAAATTGTAATGTCCTTGGATTGGTACAGAAAGCTTAATTATGTATTTCACTTATCTCTCTGAAATTTGCTCCTTTTGTATATTTTCAAGAGTTATGAATGTTAAGTCATTGGGAGAGACTCCATTTCTTTTTAATTGCTGTAGTCAATACTTTATGTAAATATTCCATTATGTGTATCCATTTTCACAGTGACCACTTACGTTTTCCATTTTGTTATACATTTATTTATAACTCTCCATTTATTGAAGTATAAGCTCCATATCCTCAGACCATTGGACACATCATAATATCCATAGCATTTTGCCCACCAAGAATGTATTCCAAGTTTCATATGTGTATATATACACACACACACACATACACACACACATATCTTCAAAGGGGGAAGTGTTCAGTAAAATACATAATGATTTTTACCAATTTATGTATCATTTCTTTTTCATCAGCATAGAAAATACAACTGGAAAAAAAATCTTCAGTTTATTTACCATAGAAGCTAACATTCTCTGGAATTAACAATTAAGGATATGAAAGAATGTGTGCATACATACTAATACTTTTGTAAAAATATGAGTTCCAGCTCAAAAATATTAAACTTAATTTTAACTTTCTAAACATAAGCCTATCTCAACATATGTCAATTCAGCAAATATTGGTTCACCTGGGGCTTATATCATATGGGGTCAAAGGGACAGAACAGACAGGTCTAACACAGAATGTAGATAACTAAGAATTCTAGAATGGGATAATCTTTTCAACCACATCATGGAATAGCCATTCATGCCAGAAAAGGGGTAACATTTATTAGAATTGGAACTAAAGAAAGAATTTTATCCTCAATCTCAATTTGATAAGATAATATGAACTCGATAGCTAATAATACAAATCTTTCTAATATTAAAAGAGAACAAGAGAAAGAGACGTTCAAATATCTGTATCTTTTTCTGAAAGAAGCAAAATCCTTTTGCTTATAATAATAGAATCTAAAAGGAAATGAAATTATGGAATCTGGAAGCAGAAGCTGTTAAAATAGGTTTATAACCATGAAATAATCAATATAGGTTTTTTCAGCTCAGGGTACTGTGTCAGACTGTTTTCCTGAAAATTATGCTGCATTAATTTGTCTTGCAAAGATATATTTTAGACATTTCAGGCTTTCTCTGGCTTTGTATTGGTGTGTATGTCTTATGCTCTTGAATATGCATAGCATGCCATGTTACCAGAATAAATAAGTTCTGAAAGAGGATTTATTTTGTCAGACTTTATCACCCTTACTTTCAGGAAATGGGATTTAAAGTTCCATGTCTTTACCCCAAAGGTAAAAGTGTTAAAACTGACCTTTGAATATGCATAGTGGCATTTAGATTATTATATTATTATTAAAATGAACTCTAATTTCAGATGTATTATGAGACCCTGACCTTTTTTGATGTTAGTGGTATAATGCTTTAAGAAAGGAAAAATAATAGCTGTCTTAAGCTTATAAGTGACTATCAAATATAAGATGCCAATTGCTAGCTCATTCTCTTTTCACATGGGAGTACAGGTTGTACCAGAACCTTTATTGATCTAATAGAAAGTCAATAGATATAAGTACAGCAAATAGCTACTTGCCATTCTACATATCTTATGAAACTGGAATGAAGGTGTATTTACAGTGGTGCATCTAATACGTAGAACATGTATGAGTTTTCATTAAACCATTTAATTAAGATGTATTTGTCCCAGCACCTGCACATATAATTAATAAGTTAATACTTGAGTTGTTTTCATAAGCCTGAGAAGATTTTTCTTATACACCATAGAGGAAAATAGAAAGGTGGTTGGTTTAATGAAAACCTACCATTTGGTATAACATTTAAGTTCTGAAAAGTGACATGTTTATTTGGGTCATAACCCTGCTAAGAGAGAGTATTTAGGAGATTACTACAGGGAAGTTGCCCTGTTTTCTTGATCTTCAAGTCCAAAAATTACACTAATACAACAAAAGATTCCATAGCTCTTACCTCTGAAACAATACTTTTTCAATCTAGTTCATGGTCCCTGCATCTTCTGCCTGCTCCTGATATGTTTGTGTTTGTTTGGAGTTTGTAGAAACCATAAGTGATACATCTCTAACTTCTGAATTTCATGATATAATTGCAAAAAATATGTAAAATACTAGGCAGGCACAAAAAGACAAAAAATAAAAATGTAAGGCTAATAATTTAATACCCAAAGACGTGGCTTGTACCAATAGGCACACCTATAGGGTTAATAATACACAACCTTCCTAATCACAGAACAGGGTAAAATACATGTTCTCTATGAGTCTGAACTCCTAAGAGTAAGATCAACAGTGATTGAGTGGGCTAAGATATGCATGGTGACTTCTTCCAAAGTCACCAGTCTGATGGAGGAAGAGTTGAAAGGGAAGAAGTAGGCAGGAGTGCTGTGCCAGATGAACTCTTCCCATGGGGAGGGAAACATTAGCAATTGGAGAAAATTTTCTACCTGTCCCCACCATGAGTGTCCCCCAGGTTTTCAATCCAACTTTTGGTTCCCTCATGCTCCAAACTCTGGCTCTAGGACAATGACACTTAGACCCATAGGTTTTCCCATTAATAATATGTTTATAGTTATTAAATAATTGCTTCTGTAACTGGATTTCACGATGAGTTTCAGATTCATCTGTCGGAATGACAACATGACAACTTAATTTGTATTTTTTCATGAATACTTTCAACACATCCAGAATGACCATCCTCAAGGGTTATTAAAATACTTTGTCACACTAACTCTCCTATTATTCCCGAATCCTACATTTTTACTCTGCAAACTACAAATCTGAATCAGTTTTAAATCTTCTTTTTTTTCTCATGGCACATGTATTAAAACACATACTACTGATTTTATATCTCAGGTGTTTTACTAAGAATTCCATTTTCCTTTCCTACTACTTCAAGCTTTTACTGTTTACTTTTAGAGTTGCAAGATAACTTTTATACTTCTATATAGCATATGAAGATGTCATGAAGAGTCTCATGAACCATCTTGCTTCTATCCAGAAGCATAACAGAATAAGAAGTTAACAGACACACAGTAGGAGACACATGTCCTATTCATTTTTCAACCGCTCTTAGTACATCAAATTGAAACCAGTTTAATTGAATGAATTGAAAATAAGGAACAAAAAGTTTCTGGAGTCAAACATCATTTCAACTACAGATGGTTTAGAAAGGGCTCTCTTGCCATATGATGTGCAACTTTCACAATCAGAAAGACAGAAAATGATGTGCAGAGATTACCTGATTGGTGCAGTATGGTGTTTGATTTATTTGGACATAATTTGGAGCCTTCAGCTTGGGATTGGCTGTGAGGTCAGCTACTATGATTGACTGAGGCTCATTTGCTTAGCTATAAGTGTATTCTGAAACCTGCACATCAAGCTAGCTTATAGTTCCCTACATATGTAGGTTTTTTAAGATAAACACATTGATGGTGAATTCCAGTTAAATACCACTAACTCATTGACACTGGGCAATAAACTACCCTCCCTAATATCATTTTTTTTTTTTTTTGCTATCAATAGTGCTTAGATTGAATAGTCTCTAAATTGTTTTCCTATTTTAACATTTGGAAATGTGTGCAGCTAAGTAGTTTTGAAAGTGCAGCCAATGTACCACACCAAAGAATAATGAAGCCAAAAAATATACAACCAATGGATCCAGGAGCAAGCAGAAACACTTCCTCACTCTCTTTACTTTTTTTTTTTTTTAATCAGTTGGTAATTTTATTAGCAGCTGACTCAAGAACATTTATTTTACAAAATCAACCATCTACTGTGTTCCACACATTGTGGGTACTGAGCAAACAGGATAAAAAAAGGAACTAGTGCTTCATATCCAGTTTCCACATCCAAGGATACAACAACCATGGAACAAAACATCTTTTAAAAAATTGGTGCTGTTCAATGTAAGCAACAGACTTTTTATCGTTTTTCCCTAAACAATGCAGTATAAAACTATTTACACTGTATTAGGTGTTATAAGTAATCGAGAGATGATCTGAAGTATACAGGAGGATATTTGTAGGTTATGTGTAAATACTTGAGCATCCTTGGATTCTGGTATCCACAGGGGTCCTGGAACCAGTCCACATGGATACCGAGGGACCACTGCAATCCGTAAAACTTACCAAGCTTTACCACTCGCCAGGCTCTGTCCTAAGCATTTTATATGTGCTAACTCACCACCATCTGGGGTGGGTACTGTTCTTATCCTCACTTTATAAAAGAAGTAACAGACACAGAGGTTTAGTCATTTGGCCAAGATCACAATAGCCTATGATCAAGTGGGATTTGGACACAGCAGTCTGGTTTGACTATGCTCTTAATTACTGCATTTTACAGAAACAAATAGGAACAAATGGAAAGCTACTGACTGATAATGTCACAAATAGCTACTACAATGTTAGGTATCTGAACAACCGTCACCTGTGGCTGAGTGGTTGAGTACCCCCGAGTTCGACCCCGGTACAAAAAAAAAAAACCTGCTCGTGGGTCACTGGGGTAATGGTGAGTGGCACCTCTCCCGTTTCCACCCTGGACCTGTGAATCCTGGTTGTGGAAGAAACAGCACATTATAGCGAATGCTGAATCAGGGCACCTCCAGTCTTCTGGAGAACATTGCCTTTAGCAGTTGTGTGCCACCACTTGACCCCTGCCACTCCAGGATCCAATTATACTCATGTCATTTAAGTTTGCCAATTCAGTGATGGCGGCTCCCACCGTAAGTTCTGGCAAACAGAGAAAAACAATGACAGAGCTCTTGAAGGATGCTGGTGCATCCCCCACAAACCTGTTTCTTAAAGTCCCGTTGAATAGCACATCTTCTGGACCCTCCCAGTGTGGGGAAGATCTTACATGGCTGATCCACTCCAGTAGTCCAGTCTCTCTGAGCCTCTGAATCCCTTCATCAACAGTGAACCAACGGATGTCAGGCATTTCAGGTCACTCACTGTAAGGCCATCTTTTGACCCATATTTCAGCCAGCCAACCAAATAAACTGTTAGTACTTTTTTCAACACTGCAAGCTGCTACATTAAATCTAGAATCTCTGCTTAATGGGCTCATATCTGCTTGTGCAAATTGGAAAACTCAAGAAGCTCCTTTGGAGTATAGGGCACCTCCTCCTGGGTCACATGGCGTACCTCACCTGTAGGGGTCTGCTTGAACTTGAGTCTGTTTTCAGGTCCAGAGGCAAAAGCAGGTGGTTGGGCTGGATCTTGAGGAGTATCAGCATTGTCCTGCTTGGGAACTGCATTGTGGAAGGTCATTATGGTTTCCACAGAGGATATGGGATTAGTTTCAAAATCAATAGTAACAAAAACGGCATGGTATTGGCACCAAAATAGACAGGTAGATCAATGGTACAGAATAGAGGACATGGACACAAACCCAAAGAAATACAATTTTCTCATACTAGACAAAGGTGCCAAAAATATGCAATGGAGAAAAGAAAGCCTCTTCAACAAATGGTGCTGGGAAAACTGGAAATCCATATGCAACAGAATGAAACTAAACCCCTATCTCTCACCCTACACAAAACTCAACTCATAATGGATCAAGGACCTTGAAATCAGACCAGAGACCCTGCATCTCATAGAAGAAAAAGCAGGTCCAAATCTTCAACTTGTTGGCTTAGGATCAGACTTCCTTAACAGGACTCCCGTAGCACAAGAAATAAAAGCAAAAATCAACAACTGGGATAGATTCAAACTAAAAAGCTTTCTCTCAGCAAAGGAAACTATCAGCAATATGAAGAGAGAGCCTACAGAGTGGGAGAATATCTTTGCCACTCATACTTCAGATAGAGCACTAATTTCCAGAATCTATAAAGAACTCAAAAATCTCTACACCAAGAATACAAATAACCCAGTCAACAAATGGGCTAAGGATATGAACAGATGCTTCACAGAAGAAGATCTAGAAGCAATCAACAAACATGAAAAAATGTTCACCATCTTTAGTAATAAGAGAAATGCAAATCAAAACTACACTAAGATTCCATCTCACCCAATTAGAATGGAGATTATCAAGTATACGAGCAACAATAGGTGTTGGAGAGGATGTGGGGAAAAAGGTACATTCATACATTGCTGGTGGGGTTGCAAATTAGTGCAGCCACTCTGGAAAGCAGTGTGGAGATTCCTCAGAAAGCTTGGAATGGACCCACCATTTGACCCAGCTATCCCACTCCTTGGCCTATACCCAAAGGACTTAAAATCAGCATACTACAGAGATACAGCCACATCAATGTTCATGGCTGCTCAATTCACAATAGCCAGATTGTGGAACCAACCTAGATGTCCTTCAATTGATGAATGAATAAAGAAACTGTGGTATATATATATAAAATGGAATATTACTCAGCTGCACCCGCTGTGCATTTCTCCATTTCTCCCTGAGGATACTTTTTTTTTTACACAGTCACAGAATTAAAATATTTTAAGGGAATTTGAAATTTATCTAGCACAAGTACTTGATTCGCTTGTACCATCTTCTTGACAAGAGGTCTTTCATTCAATGAAATCCCAACTGAAAACACACTCACGTATCAGTTGAAAATCTTCAGCTTCTAACCAAGAGGAGGGAAACACAAATTTTCATCCAGTTTTTTCCACAGTATTACAATAAGTTCATCTTCAATTATTGTTACTTCCTTTACTCAAAACATAGGTATATGTGAAAAACTTTTAACCATATGATGCACAGCAGGGAGGACTTCTATTGTTTCAATACCACATGTCACTTTATCTGTGGGAGCTACCTGCTCCAGAATGCATTTGCAAGAAGACTTTTTCTTCTGAATATAATTTATTCCCAGCAGAGCCTGGCACATAGGAGGTAATAGTTTTATTTAATGGTGAATAAGGGTTTAATTCTGAAAATGGTTAGAGAAACATAATGTTTAAATCACCAATCAGTGTGGGGTAGGTTAAGTAGCAGGATGGTAGCATTCTGACTTGCCCCAGTTCTCCTCTGATTCATTCAGACCTTTCTATTCACTTTCAGGAATCTGGTCCTACTCTTTTCCAGGAATGGGTACAGCATGGTAGTTCCCAGATTGTTCTTTCTAATTTTATTTAATCAACCTGAAATTGATGAAGGTTATTCATGGTTCTTATGTTAGTGGGTTTTTTCCCCCTTAAATCTTAATTTTCTATAACATTGTGGATTTTGATCATTTGACATCTTTATAGGTACTTAATGAGGAGTATAGAGAAGCTGCCAGGAAGATGTCATTTTCAAAGTGCACAATTGTAATTTAATATTACGATTCTTTGTTTGAGCCAAAGTAACATATTCTGTTAGATTAATATCCGTGATGGCTTATTTTGATTGATAGAAGCATTAGACATGTAAAAGCAGATTTAATCTATAATAATAACCTTGTTAGATATTTTATTGTATTGGAGGATAATTTTTTTAAATGTAGAATTTTACAGTCCAATAGAGCATCAAAATAATGATGGCAGAGTTTTGAAAATAGAACATAAAAATTAGTATTTTTGAAATTATACTATTTTTTAAAATATAAGTTTTAAAAAGAGCTTTCATACAGAAATTGGTAAGCACATGGATTAAAATTGAAGGCACTCTTTTATATGCCTTCTTGGACATTAGAATACTCCATGGGAAACTCCTGTTTCTCAAAACAGTAAGTGCATCTTAGGTGAGAGGTTGCCATGACAGCACAGGGCAGCAGGTTTGCTCTCTGCAAAGATTTCACATGACTCACTCATCCTTCACTTAAAAGCTACTGACCAGGCTTCTGCTTTCCAGAGGGGCTAATTCTTTGTTCAATTGCATTAGCACTAAAAATCCAGAGAGAAAACAGTTTGCCAACTGGATCCTCAAACACAATTGGATTCCATCCAAATAAGATCAGCAGGACTCAGTTACAAAATGTGGGGAAAGTGACCAGAAGTGGCACTTTATAATTTTGATGAAAATGTACTTGAAATATTTTCATCATGATATCAAATATCCACACAAGTAGAAACAGAGATTCTACTTGAAACACATGGAAACGAGTGCCATCTTTATCTTTAAAAAAATAAAAGACACTTAAAATTATTTTCAATTTAAGCTTATGTTTATGTATCTTGGTAAAAACGCATTTAACGTTGAACATATGTGCACACTTCTGATTCTTTACCATCTAATGCACTTTAGTCCTGTTTTCATTCATTCTTTAGGTCCCTTTTACTGACTACAAAAACAGTCAATTCTGCAACTACTTATTATTTATCAAAATAAAGCCCAATCTTGAATTATTAGCCATAAATCTTAATCAGATAACATGAGAGGAAAACAGGGAATATTAGATAATGAATTTAGCCAAAATGAGAGATTTAAAGTTTGGCCATACAGAGATAAGAATAAATGGCTATTATAAGAATTTGAAGACTCAAGATTTCTTCATTATGGTAGTATATATAGATTTATTTTTTTCCTGCTTGCACAGAAATTCCTTGGGGGGATTCCTATTTCCATAGAGGTTGCCTTGGCTGAGCAGACCCTCACTGCAGCTGTTGTCATTTATAAGTCATGATTATTTGTGGGGGAAAAAAACTGTTTAAAACTGAGTTCGAAGAAAGTCTTTCAATGCTGTATATGCACTGATGGCACAATCATAAAAAATTCCTTAATCATTCTGATTTCCCACCATTCATTAAAAGTGTTAGATTACTGACTGAAACTATTGCCACATTCTGGATTTATGAGAATAAAATTGAATAGGTATAGGGAGAGAGAGAGAGAGAGAGAGAGAGAGAGAGAGAGAGAGAGAGAGAGAGAGAGAATGAGTGTGTGTGTGTCTTTACTTTTACATGCACATATACAATACTCTTTGATGTGTTTATGCAAATTTAAAATTTATTCCTAAAATTAAAAATGCATTCCTAAAAGTTGTATAAACGATTTTAGATTCCATATAAAGAGTCGACCCTTTGTAGTCTATTGAATCTTCTTGGAATCATGGGTACCTTTATTAATCTCATAAGTGTATGGGTAATAGTTCATCAAAAAAGAAACATCAAGCAATTTTGTATATAATCTTGGGTTTTATAGCCTATGAAACTTGTTCATAAATTTCCTCTAAGTTCATTGATTGCAAGTTAAAATCTCTTGTAGTAGGACAAATGTATAGAAAATAATTTAGAATATCTTCTCTAATTTAATTGCCCTAATCTGAAAGTTGTCTTTGAGTCTATCTCCTGATAATTGCCTTAAAACAATATCACCAATACTTCAATGATAGGCAAAAGCAGAGGACAAATTATTCCTGATTGACCACACAGTTTGATCAACATGTCTGCTACTGATTCCACTGATCAGCCCCTTCTCTTGCTCCTAATGGAAAGCCATGATTGCCAGAACTATTTGAGTTTTGCAGTATTTTAATAAGTTTGACAGTGTGAATGGAGCTAGAAATAAGATATCTCCTTCCAAAACAAACGTATAAGATTGTAAATTAGCCTTATAGATTCTATGGATGTTACCAGAAGTACCCACCAACTTAGATATGGTAGACTCCATCACTCAGGGAAACACTTTGGCAAGAAAATTAGTATAGCCGTACTTGCTGCTTTGCCTCCAATTCCATAGGACTATGCAGAGTGTTGAGGTAGCTAGCACATGTACTGGCTCCCCCACAGTAGTTTATGAAAACCACTGTGATAGATCCCTAAATATTATGTGAGTCTAAGCACTGCGTTCTTTTGATACATTGCCTCACCTCTCAGGTTTCCACCTGAATACACAAGCCAGAGCAGTGGCTCACATGAAAGAACTTGAGGTCACAGTCCTGCAATTTTTGCACACTCAGCAAGAAACATAGAAGTGCAAGACATCCATGATAGACTTCCTTCTAAAAATACAATGTAATGAAATGCATGCAACACTTGGAAATTTTGCAACACTCAGTGAACCAAAATTTTTCTAGGTGACCAATGTGTGATGTCACACAATTATGCATAAGTAAAACAACTTAGTCAAGTGTCAAAGGAATTGATGGTTTTAAACAGAGCATACTATAAAAGGATATTTTATATGTTTTCATATTAACACTGAAATTAAACCTTAAGTAACTATGAATGGTGCAGTTTTGGTCTAATATCAAAGAAGCACAACCATAATTATCTGACAAAGTTAAAATTCTCCTCTTTTCCAACTATTTATGAAGGAAATTTTAAAAAACCTGAATAAATGGCATAAAATTTCTTATTTCTGTTTTGGAAAGTCTATTATTCTTCTTTTTTGGCAGGAGGGTAACTGGGAATTGAATTCAGGGGCACAAATAACTAAGCTGTAGTGGTATTATCATAAAATAAGTAAATAAATAAATGTTAAAGGGACCATAAATAAATTAACACATGTATTGTCAAATGATTTTCAATAAATGAACAAAGTTAATTTTGTGAGAAAATGATAGTTTTCTTTAAATATGTATTTATTTGTTCATGGACATTTATTTATTTATTTTTATGTATATGTGGTGCTGAGAATCTAACCCAGTGCCTCACATGCGGGAGGCAAGCACTCTGCCACTGAGTCACAACCCCAGCCTCATGATAGTATTTTGTAATGAACAAAATATTGCAATTACTTAGGGAGACAATTTGACAATGTTTTATATATAAACTAAAGCATGCATTAACCATTTATTCAACATACATTAAGTGTATATTAACCACTTGACCTATAAACCTTATCAATTTACATAAGTGACATGAAAATCTATCTTCAAAGATTTATACATCATGAGCCACATGATGACACTTTGGCAAAGAAAGATCATGTAAACTATGATGATCCCATAAGATTATCACTTAGGGACATTGTAGTTATCATAGTTTATATGAGTACACTGTACAACATTCACACAACTAAATCACCTCACAATACATTTCTCAAAATGTATCCCTGGATTACTCAAAGAAGACTTATTTATTTTTGTCAAAAACAGAAAAATAATCAAATAACCATCAATAAGTCAATATATAAACAAACTGTGGTAACTTCATATATTACTCAATCACAAGAAAACATGAACTACCAATTTAAGAAAAAATATAGTTGAATCTGAACATTGGTGAATACTAGCTTAAAGACACCAGAAAAAAAAAATGTGTATATAAATATATAAATATATATACATCTGTGTGAGTGTATATATATATATACACAGTGATTGCTTCATATGCAATTCTAGAAATGAAAGTGATCATCTGGAGGTAGTGTTGGGAGGTAGCTGAATAATTGTAAATCTGAGTAGAAAAAAACTTTTTTATATTGATGGAGTTGTTCTTTAGATTGTAATGGTGGTTGCATGGTGTTGTGGACTGAATTGTGCCCCCCAAATTCATATGTTGAAACATATAACCCCCAATGTCATTGTATTAGGAGATAGGGCCACTAAACGAGTAATGAAGTAAAGCAAGGTCATGAGGGAGAGGCATTAATTCAACAGGACTGGTGTTATTGTAAGAAGAGGCAGAGACACCACAGATGCATACAGATGGGAAAAGGCCATATGAGGCCGACAGTGGCTATCTGCACTCCAGGAAGAGCCTTCAGAAGAGTCCAAACCTGGTGACACCTGACCTTGAACTTCTAGCCTCTAGTCTGTGAAAAACAGGTTTCTGTTGTTCTGCTAAGGCTACCATCACAAAAGATCACTTGCTCTGTGGTCTTTTGTTATGGCAGCCCTAGCAGAGTAAACCACATGAGTTTTCACATCTGCCAAAATTCATCAAACTGCAGCATATTATTAAATGCAAATTATACTTCAAATAAAGTCTATTTTTAAAACTTCCTTAAGGAATGACAAACAGAGTATTAGGACTACCTCTTTCTACTTTAAGACACATTCTTTAAGGAACAGAATATTTGTTCCTTGTTTAGGATTCCTACAGGACAACTAGAAATTCTACAAAAGGCATAGCGATCTCACAATGGATGTGTAAATAGCCTATATCCTGAAATGGACAATTAGAGTGGGCAAGGATGTCTGGCTTTGAGATGGTTGTGTTGGCATCTGTGAAGAGTCAGCAGCAATAAATGATACTCCTCCCTAGCTCTGGAAGCAGAAGAAAATCACAAATTCCACTAGCATGAAAAGTGCAGTCTCTATACAAATACACCATCCTCCAGAGGATCCCTAAACCAACTGAGAGAAATTAGAGGAAGCTGGAGTTCTTACAAGTGAGTACAATTAGAAACAGAAAAAGGTAGAGTTGACTTGCTGTCATTATTTTAACCTGATATATGTCCCCAGGTAGTTGTGTCCTGGGAAAAATAGTCTAACATAAAAATAGAGCATAGAGCTGGAGATCAGAGATAAACACGGTGACCAAGATAGATAGATGCATATGGACACAGTGATGTATGGATAGATAAAAATTATGTAAATATTTTGTAGAACTCGGCTGAGAACCCATCTGGTCCTGGACTTTTCTTTGTTGGTAGGCTTTTGATGACCTCTTCTATTTCATTGCTTGAAATTGGTTTATTTAAGTTGTGTATGTCCTCCTCGTTCAGTTTAGGTAGTTCATATGTCTCTAGAAATTTGTTGATGTCTTCAAGGTTTTCTGTTTTGTTGGAGTATAGATTTTCGAAATAGCTTCTAATTATGTTTTGTATTTCACTCGTGTCTGTTGTGATGTTTCCTTGTTCATTCCGAATTTTAGTAATTTGAGTTTTCTCCCTCTTTCTCTTTGTTAGTGTGGCTAAGGGTTTATCAATTTTATTTATTTTTTCAAAGAACCAACTATTTATTTTATTAATTTTTCCGATTGTTTCTTTTGTTTCGATTTCGTTGATTTCGGCTCTGATTTTAACTATTTCCTGTCTTCTACTACTTTTGGTATTGGTCTGCTCTTCTTTTTCTAGTGCTTTGAGCTGTAGTGTTAAGTCATTTATTTGTTGATTTCTACTTCTTTTTTTGAATGCACCCCATGAAATAAATCTTCCTCTAAGTACTGCTTTCATAGTGTCCCAGAGATTTTGATATGATGTGTCTTTGTTCTCGTTTACTTCTAAGAATTTTTTTATTTCCCTCCTGATGTCTTCTGTTATCCATTCATCATATAATAGTGTATTATTTAGTCTCCAGGTATTGGAGAAGTTTCTGTTTTTTATTCTGTCATTTATTTCTAATTTCAATCCATTATGATCTGATAGAGTACAAGGTAGTATCTCTATCTTCTTGTATTTACTAACAGTAGCTTTGTGGCATAAAATATGGTCTATTTTAGAGAAGGATCCATGTGCTTTAAAGAAGAGCTCATTCCAATACTCCTCAAACTATTCCATGAAATAGAAGAGGAGGGAACCCTACCAAACTCGTTCTATGAGGCCAATATCACCCTGATACCTAAACCAGACAGAGACACATCAAGGAAAGAAAATTTCAGACCAATATCCTTAATGAACATCGATGCAAAAATTCTCAACAAAATTTTAGCAAATCGCATACAAATATATATTAAAAAGATAGTGCACCACGATCAAGTGGGTTTTATCCCAGGGATGCAAGGTTGGTTCAACATTCGGAAATCAATAAATGTCATTCACCATATCAACAGACTTAAAGTTAAGAATCACATGATTATTTCAATAGATGCAGAAAAAGCATTTGATAAAATACAGCATCCCTTCATGCTCAAAACACTAGAAAAAATTGGGGTAATGGGAACATTCCTAAACATTATAAAGGCCATCTACGCTAAGCCCATGGCTAATATCATTCTAAATGGTGAAAAACTGAAAGCGTTCCCCCTAAAAACTGGAACAAGGCAGGGATGCCCTCTTTCACCGCTTCTATTCAACATCGTCCTTGAGACTCTAGCCAGAGCAATCAGACAAACCAAAGAAATTAAAGGGATACGAATAGGAAAAGAAGAACTCAAACTATCCCTGTTCGCTGATGACATGATTATATATTTAGAGGAACCTGGAAATTCCACCAGAAAACTCTTAGAACTCATAAGTGAATTCAGTAAAGTAGCGCGATATAAGATCAATGGTCATAAATCCAATGCATTTTTATACATAAGTGATGAATCTTCAGAAAGAGAAATTAGGAAAACTACCCCATTCACAATAGCATCGAAAAAAATAAAATACTTGGGAATCAATCTCACAAAAGAGGTGAAAGACCTCTACAATGAGAACTACAGAACACTAAAGAAAGAAATTAAAGAAAACCTTAGAAGATGGAAAGATCTCCCATGTTCCTGGATAGGCAGAATTAATATCGTCAAAATGGCTATACTACCTAAAGTTCTATACAGATTCAATGCAATTCCAATTAAAAATCCCAATGATGTACCTCGCAGAAATAGAGCAAGCAATTATGAAATTCATCTGGAAGAATAAAAAACCTAGAATAGCTAAAGCAATCCTCAGTAGCAAGAGCGAAGCAGGGGGTATTGCAATACCAGATCTTCAACTCTACTACAAAGCAATAGTAACAAAAACGGCATGGTATTGGTACCAAAATAGACAGGTAGATCAATGGTACAGAATAGAGGACATGGACACAAACCCAAATAAATACAATTTTCTCATACTAGACAAAGGTTCCAACAATATGCAATGGAGAAAAGATAGCCTCTTCAACAAATGGTGCTGGGAAAACTGGAAAACTATATGCAATAGAATGAAACTAAACCCCTATCTCTCACCCTACACAAAACTCAACTCAAAATGGATCAAGGACCTCGGAATCAGACCAGAGACCCTGCATCTTATAGAAGAAAAAGTAGGTCCAAATCTTCAACTTGTTGGCTCAGGATCAGATTTCCTTAACAGGACTCCCATAGCACAAGAAATAAAAGCAAGAATAAACAACTGGGATAGATTCAAACTAAAAAGCTTTCTGTCAGCAAAGGAAACTATCAGAAATGTGAAGAGAGAGCCTACAGAGTGGGAGAATATCTTTGCCAACCATACCTCAGATAGAGCGCTAATTTCCAGAATCTATAAAGAACTCAAAAAACTCTACACGAAGAATACAAATAATCCAATCAACAAATCGGCTAAGGAAATGAACAGACACTTCACAGAAGAAGATGTACAAGTAATCACCAGATATATGAAAAAATGTTCAACATCCCTAGTAATAAGGGAAATGCAAATCAAAACTACCCTAAGATTTCATCTCACCCCAATTAGAATGGCGATTATCAAGAATACAAGCAACAATAGGTGTTGGCAAGGATGTGGTGAAAAAGGAACACTCATACATTGCTGGTGGGGTTGCAAATTAGTGCAACCACTCTGGAAAGCAGTGTGGAGATTCCTCAGAAAGCTTGGAATGGAAACACCATTTGACCCAGCTATCCCACTCCTTGGCCTATACCCAAAGGACTTAAGAGCAGCATACTACAGAGATACAGCCACATCAATGTTCATTGCTGCTCAATTCACCATAGCCAGATTGTGGAACCAACCTAGATGTCCTTCGGTTGATGAATGGATAAAGAAACTGTGGCATATTTATACAATGGAATATTACTCCGCAATGAAGAATGATAAAATTATGGCATTTGTAGGCAAATGGTCGAAATTGGAGAATATCATGCTAAGTGAGATAAGCCAATCTCAAAAAACTAAAGGACAAATGATCTCGCTGATAAGCGGATGAGGACATATAATGGGGGTTGGGACGGGCTAGCATTAGGTTTAGGGTTAGGTTTAGAGTTAGGCTAAGGAGAGCAGTAAGAATGAAGGAAAGAAGGACTGTGTAGAGGGAAAAGAGGTGTGGGAGGGGTGGGAGGGGTGGGAGGGGTGGGGGGGAGGGGAAAAATATAATAAACATCATTACCCTATGTAAACGTAAAAAAAAAATAAATAAATATAAAAAAAAAATTATGTAAATATACTGGATTCAAAATGCCTAGATAGACATATATATAAATACATGAATATAAAGTTGGGTGCAGTTCATTTGGGAGCAGGTTTGGAGTTGTGTTTAGATAAGCAGTCATACTATTCACACAATTAAATTAGAACACAGAGCAAGTTCTTGGAAAAAAAAACTTTGCAAGTTTTTTCGAAAAATCCAAATTCCAAAATAAAAGTGATCCCATGACAACTAAAACTCATGTATTTCCCTTTTAATGATTAAAGTAAATCAAATAAATTGAGTAATTGAATAATTGTGTTTTTGCTGAAATTATTTTCCTTGGCTTTTCAAATTGAGATATGTTATTCCATTTAAAATATTCTCCTTGATCAGATAAATCTTTCAATATGTATATTTTGAATTTTTCTCCTTTAGAGTGTCCTAAAACATTTGTAACTGTCGTGTCTGCATGAGCTGCATATTACCCTGACATAGGTGGCAAACTAAATGTCCAAGCGAAAAGTACTCAATGTGCTAATATACTACATATAAAACTATAAATATTTTATGATATGTCATTTGAGAACCACCAAACAGTGGCACTTTGATGATGTAACTGCAAAGCTTAATCTAAGAAAGCAAGAGATATTCATTGATAATGTGCCATTTTCCTTTCCTCAAGTTTAACTCACCTGAAAAAGCAGGATGATTTTTAGCACAGGAAAAGAAATATCATATTTTTACAAAGACTTTAAGCCACTCAAACAAAATTAATGATTGCATATAAAATTTTCATTTGAGGATACTTTTGGGTAAATTTTGGTTTCAAGGTAACTGCTAAAGAAAGCTTAAATAAATACAGTTGTCTTATACTAGACAAAGTCACCATAAACATAGAGAAAGGTAACCTCTTCAACAAATGATGTGGGAAAACTGGAAATCCATATGTAATAAAATAAAATGAGACCCCTATCTCTCACCTTGCACAAAATTCAATTCAAAGTAGATCAAAAAAAAAAAAGATTCAAAAAAGTAGATCAAAGTAGATATGTCCTCATCCGCTTATCAGCGAGATCATTCGTCCTTTAGTTTTTTGAGATTGGCTTATCTCACTTAGCATGATATTCTCCAATTTCGACCATTTGCCTACAAATGCCATAATTTTATCATTCTTCATTGCGGAGTAATATTCCATTGTATAAATATGCCACAGTTTCTTTATCCATTCATCAACTGAGGGGCATCTAGGTGGGTTCCACAATCTGGCTATGGTGAATTGAGCAGCAATGAACATTGATGTGGCTGTATCTCTGTAGTATGCTGCTCTTAAGTCCTTTGGGTATAGGCCAAGGAGTGGGATAGCTGGGTCAAATGGTGTTTCCATTCCAAGCTTTCTGAGGAATCTCCACACTGCTTTCCAGGAATTAGACCAGGGTCTCTGGTCAACAGGACTCCTACGGTGCAAGAAGTAAAATCAAGAATCAATAAATGGGATTGTATCAAACTAAATAACTTCACAGCAAAGGAAACAATCCAGAACATGCAAATAGAGCCTACAGAATAGGAGAAAATATTTGCCACCCACACCTCAGATAGAGCAGTAATCTCTAGGATATATGAAGAACTCAAAAAACTCACTCACACACACACACACACACACACACACACACACACACAAGTTAACCCAATTAATAAGTGGGCAAAGGAACAGAACAGACAATTCACAGAAGAAGAAATACAAATGATCAATAAATAAATGAAAAAAAAATTTCAACCTCACTGGCAATTAGATAAATGCAAATAAAAACTCCAGTCAGAACGGCAATTATCAAGAATCCCAGTATCCAGGCACAGTGGCACACATCTGGAATCTCAGCTGCTCAGGTTTAAAGCCAGCCTCAGCAAAAGTGAGGCACTAAGCAAGTCAGTAAGACCCTGTCTCTAAATAAAAAACAAAATAGGCCTGGGGACGTGGCTCAGTGATCAAGTGCCCCCGAGCTAAATCCCAGGATCCCCCCCACAAAAAAAATTTAAAAACCAACAAAACAAAATGAAAACAAATACAAGTAACAATAAATGTTTGTGAGGATGTGGGGATAAATGTACAGTCATACATTGCTGGTGGGACTGCAAATCCGTGTGCATCCAAAATAGAAAGCAATATGGAGATTCCCCATAAAACTCAGAATGGAGCCACCATTTGACCCAGTTATCCCACCCCTCAGTTTATACCCAAAGGATTTAAAATCAACACACTACAGTGATACAGCCACATCAATGTTTATAGCAATGCAAATCACAATAGCTAAGCTATGGAACCAACCTAGTTACCCTTCAATAGGTGAATGGATAAAGAAAATGTGGTACATATTCACAATGGAATGTTACTCAGTCTTAAAGAAAAATGAAATTATGGCATTTGCTGGTAAATGGATGGAACTGGAAGTCATCATGCTAAGTGAAATAAGCCAATTCCAAAAAACCAGTGACCTAATGTTCTCTCTGATATGCAGATGCTGACTCACAATAGGCTGAGGTGAGAGAGGATTGGAGGTTCACTGAATTGCATGAGGGAATGGGAAAAAGAGATGGTGGTGAGAATGGGAAAGATGGTAGGATGAATTTGAAATAACTTTCCTATGTTCATATATGAATACACAATGAGTGTAACTCCATATCATGTAAAACAAAAGCATAGGAAGTTTCATTCCATGTATGTATTATATGTCAAAATACATTTTACCTTCATATAAATAAAAAGAACAAATTTTTAAAAAATTTTTAAAGAAATTTTAAGATGATTTTCAATGAGATATTCAAAACCTAAATAGATTAATATTCATAGATTATGCATTAAACAAATTAATATATTTCTGTAATAAAAAGAAAATCTCTCCTTTTATTTTATAAGCAAATTTAATCAAACTGGGGGAAGAAAATGTCAGATGGAAACCTACAGCAGGTACCATACCACTTTGGGATTATGATGTAAAAAATCTAATTTATAGAAAATAAAATTTCTGATAAATCATAGAAGAGCCTTTAGAAAAGTAAAATATCTTTTTGTTATAATAACCATTTAAGAAAAGGATGTTTCTTATTTATTGTGAATTCCTTAGAGTCTCCATTTTTTTAAATGGCACATTATATTTTATTTGTGTTTAGACAGTGACTTTATTTTACAAATTCATTTTTTTGAGTATTGTTTCCAAATACCTTTATTTCTTTTTTGTAGACAGAAAAAAAAAAAAAGTGATCCACTGTTAAAAATACACTAGAACAATTTAATTGAGCTAAGGATACTGCTCAATCTTGGGATTTCTTTCCAACATATTCCAGGGTTCTTCCCATTAATTCTTAAACTGCTGGTCTTCCTCTTTCTCAGTCTCTTTCTGATTTGGAAGAATAAATGTCATTATGATACTTGGATACTTCGAGGCATAATCTAACTAACAGATTCTATAAAGCTTGTATTTATTTGAGCATAATTATAAATGCTGTTAATATTTTTAAGAAATTAGCTTGACAAAGTGGGAAAAATTATAGTGATCAAGTCACAAATACTAAAGAACCCTGGCAATACAAAAATTGTGGAGTAGCTCAAAACCATTAGAAGTTAGAGGGTATTAGGTTTAGACATCAGGTGTCCCAAAAGGCTCATGTGTGACACAATGCAAGAAAGTTTAGAGGTGAAATTATTCAGGTGAGAGCCTCAACCTAGTCCGTGCATTAATCCTCTGCTAGGGATTAACTGGGTGGTAACTGTAGGTAAGGTATGGCTGGAGGAGGTGGGTCACTGGGGCCAGCCTTTTGAAATTCATACTTTGTCCATGGTGAGGGGAGTGCCTTCTCTCTCTCTGCTTCTTGGTGGTCATGTCCCCAGGTCCTTTCCTCTGCCATGTCCTTCACCATGATGTTCTTTTCACCTCTGACCCAGAGCAGTGAGTTGGCCATCTATGGACTGAGATTGAAACCATGAGCATCAAATGAACTTTTCCTTCTCTAAAATTGTTCATGTCAGGTCTTTTGATCACAGGAGCAGAAAAACTGACTAAAACATTTGGGAAAAGGAAAGCAACTCTGAAGATTTTCATCTTCTTTGAGAGAAGAGGTTACTGCTTAAATTTCTGGAGAAAAACACAATGATTTACATATAGAAAATAATATTTAAAAGGAAACTGATAGAAAACTTTAAAAATAAACTTTGAAATGGGATAAAAAATGATGACAATATTGATACTTTTTTCTTATGTAGCAGAGAGTAATAAATATTCCTTCAAGTTGATTTATTAAAGAATATAGATATATCAGCTTTTACAGTCAACCATCTATAGGAATATAATGGGAAGTTTCAAGGGTAGGTATCACTGAAAGAGAGATTGATACTTGCAAATGAGGTTTGCCAAGAAAGGTATATTTCATTTGAAACTTTGATACTTTGCAAATTATGTCTCATGTTTTATTTCATTTTAATAATATTAGACATACCTTTCAAAATAAGAATAGATGTTTCACTAATATTGCACAACAAAAATCCTTGCGATTTCTAGGAAAATGGATAGATACAGTTTAAGAAAATTTATATTAGGCATTTGTTCAGTGCAACTTGTTTGAGAGAATATATAGTTTATCAGATATTTGTAGTTAAAGTGACATGATTATAATAGCTGCAATATTCACCTTTATGCATCAAAGAAAACCTTATGTTCACTTGTATTCCATGTAAACATACGGACTACTTTGGAAAAAGGCCCACACAAATAAGTCCTGATATAACTACCCTTTAAGAATATAAGGAAACTTTGTTGGTTTTCTTTCCACATTCTCAATTCATAATGAAATAAAATCAAAACTGATTTTCAAAGACATTTGAATTTTTATGTAGGTCATAGCTGTAACTTTGAATTATTATTTCTAGAAATAAACAGGTGTATATTTTTGTTTATAATTTATTTATTTATCCTAGGGGTTTGGGATAAAAGTCACTTAAAATGTGCTCATTTCATAGAACTATCTAAACTCATATTTATAAAATGTTTGCTTTTTTGTTTAACCAATATTTCAGAATATTTTCCAAATATTTTCATCCACTTAATCTCTAAAGATGTTCTCAAGTATATTCCAGGACAAAATCAATTTTAACAGATTCAATATTTGATTAGATTTGTTATGTAGTGCTACATTATCATTTAAAGACCATGTTAATACTAGTGTATTTAATTCAATCTAATTCAATGTTCTCTGTTGCAAAATCAGCAGCAATTCAAATGAAAAACAATAGGAAATGGATCATTTAAATTCACAATTAATCCACTGACCAATCTGACAAGCTACTCTGTCATTCTCTAACATAAATATTAATATTGCTTTGACAAACAAAAATCCATTTCATTTGCACCAGAAACTACTTATTTAACAGAACACATACTTATCTAACTTGTATAAGTGATAGTAAAATGAACCTGATATCTAGAAATTACTACTCAGCTTATTATTTTTGTATGTATGTGTTTTCCCTGTGAACATAGTTTAATTGCTCTATAAACTTTAAAGAGTTTTAAAAATTGCCATAAAATTAAATGAGATAAAACCTATGCTAAGTAAAGGGTCAATTTGTTGAACTATTTTTTTGTTTGTTTTTTAGAAGTGATATAAAAGGGTCAGAGCCATTAAAGTTTTATAGCAACTCCAAAATCAAGTTGACAGTGTTTTTCTAGGTTTTGAAATCCCCTTGACTCCATAAAGTGCCAATTGAAATTAAGACAGAACAAGAAAATAGACCTTTCCAGGAGCAGCTGGGTTGAAGCCAGCCCCACAAGAGCAGTAGTTGTTCAGCTTCTCTTCATTTGTGGTTCTCCTTCCTTGTAAGACAGGGCGGAATATAGCAGACTAGGAAGGCATCTCTTCATAAAAGCAGCCACACTTTCAATAAAAATAAAGTAAGATGGTAATAAATTAAAATGTTTCTCAAACGATTGATCTGTATTCCTGACACTAATTGACACAATAGATACCCATTTGAAGTATGATCGGTTGCTGTCCCAGCTAGGGACAGAACCTAGTGATGTACTAGCCATGCTTCCATAATGAAAGAGAAGAGCAACATTATTTATGCTTTTTGAACCTTACTCTTATTTATATGTTAAGATGAATTTGTAAATCACATATATGGTTCATGCCAGTCATTCACATTAGGACTTTTCCTGCTCAAAAGGATAAAAATTTACCTTATTAGAAGTGGTTAAATTTAGAAGATAATGGTATAAGGAACGAAAGTGTTCTACTTTTTACCTTACAAGGAATTAAATTGCAAAGGTGACAGAACAAAGCAGGAAAATTGTTGGTGCCACGCATCATCGCATGCTCTTCCTATCTTTTTTTAATCTCACCAAACATTTTCCTGATAACAAACCCACCTTCCCTTGCATATTCATATGCTTCACAGCAAGTCAAACTCATATATATTCCTGAGAGAATTGAGACAACCTGAATAAATGCACAACTTACACCTTGCTAAGAATTGGTTGGAGCAAGGGCTTACCATGAGTATGGCTCATGACTGAAGGGCAGTTGTCTTCATGAGACCTCATCGCATGGATAGCTAGTGACATGCATGTAGACGTCTACTAGCAGACTGCTACAAAGGGATCTCTTGTTCTTCGAGTGATCCATATAAAAGCCTGTTGATTTTGCTTTGAGATTCTTCCACCTAAATCTCCATTCCTGGTTGAGTCAACTGAGGAGAAGCTGCAACACTGAGGATGGCAGCACCAGAAAGGGGTAAAGAGGAGATTCATGAAGACATCACTTAACTGCTCAAGAGATGAAGCTCTGTACCTGCCTTGCTGTTGGGCTTCTTGTTTGGTGTGATAGTGCTTGCTCTTACTGCATACACTAATGCAGGCTAACTAACAGAGGACACCGGCTTCAACAGCGGGAGTTACCTATATCTTCCTAGGATGTGCCTGTTTTGAAATTGCATATGCAGCATAGTGGGGAAGAGGAGGAGAGTTTATCTGTTACACCCATTCCCCCCTCATTTATTCACTAATGTACCCCTTTATTCATGTAAAGAAATTGTATGAGTAAGATATGGTTCTTTACTTTAAGGGTCACCATACACATATAAAGTGTACAGGTATATTAAAGTCATATAAATAGGGGTCTAGTGGAGAAGAAGTTGCCCAATCTATTATCCCTAAATGAATCCTTCATCTGATAATTCAGTACAATTGATCTCAATGAGTAGCTTCAGATCTGTTTGTAGCCAAATTGAATGTAGAGTTACAAGTAACCTTTCTCTTAAAAGTGATAGAGTAAATAGCAAAACACTTTAATAAAGTGATTTTAGAAAGAAAACCAAAATCTTTGATAGTATTTATCCCTTTTAAACCAGAAATTCTTTTTTTATTTGGAATTTACTATAAGGAAAGATTCAGACTCACAATGTAAGTGTATTGATTGCCAATCAACTTGTGACACTGAAAAATGGGAATAATTTAAATTATCAACAAAGGGTGATTTTTCTTAGCAAATTCCAGAATATCCATGTAAGAGAATAATATGACATTATTCAAAGACGTATTTGGGAAATGCAAGTTATATTGTTAAATCAAAAGCAGGAAGTTAAAAAAGAAAGGAATCCTGGCATCACACAGTTATGCAAAATAAAGAACAAAGAGAAACTATGAACAAAAATAACTACTTTTATTATGCATTATGATAATGAAAGACTTTTGTACTTCTATTTTTGTATTTTTCTGTGCAACATACATTTTATATTCAGTAATTGTTGTAATCAGGAAATGTGTTTCTTACGGAGAATAATTTTGATGTTTAAAATGTGGCTTTGTCTCCAGTCTGACAGATAAAGAACATGGGAGTCATCATGCCAATCCTTACAAAAAGGAAAAAGCTTCAATAAACAGAAGCCAACATTTTGTCTTATATCCATTAGAGAACTGAGATCTCAGGGCAATCTTCCACCCTGAAAAGAGAGGTAAATACAGAAAATAACTGCTTCCTGGGAGCAGTAGCCTGTTGCTGGGCCAACACCTGTAGGAGCATATAAACGGTGATTGATAAATTACTGGAGGCTTTAGTGTGCAAAAGCTTGAGAGTTAAAAACTCAGAGGTGGGGCCGTCGTCTTAAAGGCAGTACCACACTTTTGAGAGTTTTATAAGCTCCATCAGGATCTCAATGTAAAAAGCCTGTTGAAAAAAATTTCCCACAAAGGATAAAAGTAGTCATTTTGAGATAAGTACAGAACATTCTGTTCTCCTAAACAAAAGTCTGCATTTCAGGAAAACTGTTTTGCTAGAGTCTAACTGGGGTTATCAGAATTTAACTGAAATGGGAGAAGGGAAATACTCAATTCTGGTACCCTCTAGACCTTCTCTCTCACCTAAGGGGAAGCGGTTGGGATGCTGAGAGGCATTTGTGAAGATCCAAGTATAGGGACAAAAATTCCCTAAGAGATTGAAACCTACTCAGAACTATAGGACCCTTGCCCACACCCCACCTGACCTTCACAACAGAAAGAACTGCAAGTCTTGGATACCCTTAAGCAAAGGTATCTGGTGAACCCAAAGCCACCAGGAGAAATGAAACCAAGAACACTAGGGGGAATTGTCAGCCTCTTATATCTCCAGCAAACATCAAACACATCAAAACACTAGCCAGGGATACAAAATGTCACACTAAAGTCCTATTTAACTCAGCTTTATTTTTTTAACTTGCTATGTCACATTTAGCATCAATAAAAAATTACAGGGTATGATAAAAGGCAAAAAAGAAATTTAAAGAGGGAAAGTAAATGTCAGGACCATATTCAGATATAGTAGAAATTTTCTAAAGACTAGGAATGTAAAATAATTTTAGTGTTTAGAATGCTAAGGGCCCTAATAGGGAAATTGGATAGTATGCAACAACACATGGATAATGTAAGTAGAAAGATAAAAACGCTGAGAAGAAAATTAAAAGGAAATAGTAGAAACAAAATATATTTTAAAATAAGGGATGATTCTGATTCCTCAGTAGAATGGATGTTTCCAGAGAAGGAATCAGTATATATATATATATATATATATATATATATATATATATATATATTAACAGAGATTTCTCAAACTGAAAAGAAGAGAAAGAAATGGAACAAACTGGAATAGAATATTTTTTAAAAATAGGACTATTAAAATAGATGTAATATATGCAATTTGAAAAGAACAGAAAAGAAAGAGAAAAAGGAACAGAAACTACTTGTAGTAATAATGACTGGAATTTTCCTAAATTATTAACAGAAACTACACATCAGATTCAGGAAACTTAGAAAACATCAAACATGATAAAAGTTCCCAAATCTATATCTTAGTGTATCCTTTTCCATCTGCAAAAATCAACCACAAAAGAAAAATCTTGAAAGAAGCCCAAGGAAAATTATCTTCCTTACTATAAGAGAATAAGGGTTAGGGTTACATTGGACTTACCTTCAAAACCATAAGGAAAAAAAGTAAAAGGAAGCAGATTAAATAAAATTAAGAATAAAAGAAATACTAAAAATTAGAGTAAAAGTCAATGAAATTGTGAACAGGAAATCGATAGAGAAAAATAAATGAAACCTAAAACTGATTCTCTAAAATAGGTGAATATATTGATAGAAACTCTATGCAGGCTAAGGAAGGAAGGAGTGAGGGAGAGAGGGAGGAGAGGAGAGGAGAGGAAGAGAGTGATGATGACCCCAAATGGTTATTTAATAGTGTGCTGGTTTCAATAAGTGTCCCCCAAAGACCCAAGAGTTAAAAACGTGGTCACTAGTCTGTGGCACTGTTGGGAGATGGTAAAACATTTAATAAGTGGGGCCTACTGGAACTAAGTCAGGTCACTGGGGACATGCCCTTGAAGGGGATGTTGGAAGCTCAGTGCCTTCCCATCTTTCTCTCTTTCCTTCTGGGTAATCATGAGGTGGATATCTTCACTGCCATGCCCTCCTCCCATGATGTACTGCACTGCCATAGGCCCAAATAAATAGGGTCAAGCCACCATAGACTGAAACCTCTGAAGCAATGAGCCAAAATAAACTTTTTCTCTTTTTTAAGTTATTTATCTCAGGTATTTTGTCACAATGAGGCAAAACTGACTAACAAAAAAAAAAATAATTCAGCATATGGAACTCATATTTAGGTCAGCTAAAAATTAAACTAATACTAAATTGAGTCTAGTATTAGATGTTCATTAGATACCTAGATGTTCCATGCATGACAGAATGCTGAAACATTAATCACTAAGCAAAATTTAGGGTTACATTTTGTCTTTATTTTTCTCTGGTTCAGAGAAGATATACATATTTGTATCCAATAAGCACATTTGTTAGTACATCTGTGAATAGTTGTACTATAAGTGATGTGTATGGCTAAAAAAAAGCACAAAATATATGTTTATGAGCTCTGTTTTCCTGCTGCAAATCTTGTTGTATGATGGTGTTACCCTCCTGTCTTCTAGGCCTTTTCTGACACCATCTCAAATCATTATACCAAGTGAAGTTGGGAATTCAGACTCTGTGCAATCTCTCCTCACCCTATGCTAGGCCAACAAACTTTAACAAATGTAACAGAAATGATTTCATGCAAACTGCGATTTCCAGTAACAATGGGCTCAAGCTAGAAAGAGAGAAATAGAAACATCATAGGAGAACCTCCAAAGTTTCAAGCAAATTTCTAAGCATCCCAGGAATCAAAGGTAATCTGAAGAAAAACTGAATAAAATTGAAAACACAACATAATATTGTGGGACAACAAATGCAATGCTGAGAGGAACATTTACAGCAATATATTAGAAAAGAGAGAAATAATTTGAAATACATTAGAAAAGAGAGAGAGTCTGTAATCAACAGATTCGAAGTTCCAACCTCAAAAACTTACCCCCCCAAAAAATGGAAGCCTAGAGTAGCAACAAGTGAGTGTGGTGAAAGAACATTTTTAAGAAAGTATTACAGTTAGCAATTCTTAGTATTCAGATATAGTCTACAAATTATTCTTTGGTATAATTGGTATATTTTAATTTTTTCCCACTATTTATAAGAATAAAATATAATATGCTGAAAGAGTATTTCTTCAAAGTTTATATATGATCCAGAAATTTGAGTAAAATTTCATTTAAAGCAAATGGTATAGTAATTTTGAAATATTATTTACCTAAGTGTAGTTTGGATAGAGTGTTTATTGAATCCCCTTGGCACTGTTTTTGAAAAATTGAATTCTTACATTTTTAATTATAATATATACCATTATTTAAATTGTAATAACAATTCATGTACTTGAGTTTTTTCCTCATGAGACAGTTGCTATATGAATAAGTTGAATTAAATTAGAGAGGAAAATATGGTTGAATTATCTCTATTTAAGTTATCCAGTTTTTATTTTATGCCAGCTATTTGTTCTTGTTGAGATGCCTTATATATGATCATTCCAATGGCTAATAAAATTAAAATTCAATGATTCTCCCATCAAGAATTGGATTCCATCTCACCCCAATTAGAATGGTGATTATCAAGAATACAAGCAACAATGGGCTAAGGAAATGAACAGACACTTCACAGAAGAAGATGTACAAGAAATCAACAGATATATGAAAAATGTTCAACATCTCTAGTAATAAAAGAAATGCATATCAAAACTACCCTAAGATTCCATCTCACCCCAATTAGAATGGCAATTATCAAGAAGACAAGCAACAATAGGTGTTGGTGAGGATGTGGGGGAAAAGGTACACTCATACATTGCTGGTGGGGTTGCAAATTAGTGCAGCCACTCTGGAAAGCAGTATGGAGACTCCTTAGAAGGCTTGGAATGGAACCACCATTTGACCCAGCTATCCCACTCCTTGGCCTATACCCAAAGGACTAAAATCAGCATACTACAGAGATACAGCCACATCAATGTTCATAGCTACTCAGTTCACAATAGCCAGATTGTGGAACCAACCTAGATGCCCTTCAGTTGATGAATGGATAAAGAAACTGTGGCATATATATATAATGGAATATTACTCTGCCATAAAGAATGATAAAATTATGGCATTTGCAGGTAAATGGATGAAATTGGAAAATATCATGCTAAGTGAGATAAGCCAATCTCAAAAACCAAAGGACGAATGATCTCGCTGATAAGTGGATGATGACACATAATGGGGGGTGGGAGGAGTTAGCATTAAGGTTAGGGTTAGGTTTAGGGTTAGGATTAAGGAGGGTAGCAAGAATGGAGGAAGGAAGGACTGTATAGAGGGTAAAGAGGGGTGGGAGGGGTTGGGGGGAAGGGAAAAATAACAGAATGAATCAAACAACATTACCCTATGTACATTTATGATTACACAAATGGTATGCCTTGACTCCTTGTACAAACAGAGAAACAACATGTATCCCATTTGTTTACAATAAAAAAAAAAAAAAGAATACAAGCAACAATAGGTGTTGGCAAAAATGTGGGGAAAAAGGTGCACTCATACGTTGCTGGTGGGGTTGCAAGTTAGTGCAACCACTCAGGAAAGCAGTGTGGAGATTCCTGAGAAAACTTGGAATGGAACCACCATTTGACCCAGCTACCCCACTATTTGGCCTATACACAAAGGACTTAAAATCAGCATACTACAGAGATGCAGCCACATCAATGTTCATAGCTGCTCAATTCACAATAGCCAGATTGTGAAACCAAATTAGAGGCCCCTCAATTGATGAAGAAACTATGGTATATATATATATACAATGGAATATTACTCAGCCATAAAGAATAATAAAATTATGGCATTTGCAGGCAAATGGATGAAATTGGAGAATATCATGCTGAGATAAGTCAATCTCAAAAAACCAAAGGAGGAATGTTCTTGCTGATAAGTGGATGATGATACATAATGAGGGGTAGGAGGGAGGCAAGAAGGGAGGAAGGAGGGACTGTATAGAGGGAAAAGAGGGGTGGGAGGAGTGGGGAGGAAGGGAATAAATAACAGAATGAATGAAACACCATTATCCTATGTAAATATATGATTACACAAATGGTATGCCTCTACTTCATGTACAAAGAAACAAGTTGTACCCCATTTGTTTACAATAAAAAAAGAAGGAAAAAAAATGAATTAGGAAGCTCATCATTCTAACATTCCAAATTGTTCTGAAAATATTATTTTAAAAATTCAAAGTTATGCTCTTTATGAAACTAAGCGATTTGAATCATAGTGGAAGTTTGGGATCTATCCTTTTAAAAAATGTTTTCCACTTTATGTGGAGAAATTTTGCACTTCAAATTTTCAATTATATCTCCCTAAAGAATGATAAATATCCTTTTAAAATGTTATTTACATTTATATTAATGTGCAAAAAGGTATTTAAAATTAATTAGAAAATTATGAATCTATAAACTTTGTACAAACGTATTGTGGAAATAAAAAGTGGAAAGAAAAATGAAACTAGCAAAGGATGCTGAGCAGTAAAGGTGATACAGACTTTGCCCTAATCAAATTTATAGCACATGGACAATAAATAGGTTAAAAATGTAATTTTTGATGGTAATAAACACTATAAGGAAGACATGAAAGGATAATGGATGGAGAGGACATATAAACTGAGATCTACATGAAAAGAAACAAATATCAAGATATAATATTTGGAAAAACTTTTCCAGGTATGTAGAACATTTAATGCAAATGCCCTGAGACAGAAACAAACAAATATGGTTTAAAGAGTTGAACCTGAAGTTCACAGACACAAGACAGGATACAGGAAGGAACCAGATCACTTGTTCCAAAATAAGTTTTATTCTATTCTAAGTATTTTAACAACTGTAATCAGAATTCCATCATGGTTTTGATTACATGTTAAAACGACTTCACAATAGCCTGAAAATTGGCTAAGATTTTAAGGATTGGTGAACAGGAAGCAAAAAAAAAAAAAACAACAGTGTGGAATAATTGTGGAAGTCTGAACAAAAAGGAAAAGGAGGTTAAATATGATAACAGGAATGGAGGTCTAAGCATAGAGTTCAATTTGCCACAATTAAGAAAATGTGATACTACCTCTAAATAGAATTTCAGATATTAAAGTTCTAAAATGTCTTACACATAGTTGATGGATTCCAAAAGTCTTCATAATATCTAAAACTTCCAAATCTGCTACCTTGATGTGAAGAAGAAGTTTAAAACATGTCTCCTTGTTTCTATCCTTTCCTCTTCCTTCAAATCCCAATAAATCACCCAACATTCCTGGCTCATTTCTGCTACGACAAGCAAATGTCAACAAGTGTGTGAAGCCACGTGTATTTTAGGGATGCATTAGGTCCTAAGGGATAATTAAATGTGGATTGTTCCATATAAGAACAAAATGCTATCAAGAAGACATTATCATTGGAAATTCAATTCAGAAAAGAAAAGGAAACATCTGATGAATACTGAACCTCTCCTGAGGTTCTTCATGTTAACCTGCACTTCTTACACTTTGGATCACTAAATCCACATGGGGAAGGTAATTATGGAGTCTGAATCCAGCATAGGTTCTGGGTGCACTGAAGGATAAGTTGACATTGCAATGCATATTGTGACTTCAATTACTACAAAATTATCAGTCTATTTTTAAGACTGAAGTGATTCTCCCTTATTGAGAAGAAGAAATTAGAAACAGAACAGTGAAGTGATTTTGTACAGGTCACATCCCAAGTTAATTGGATAGTTGGTAATAGAACCACAACAACTGATCCTTGAAATTCATCACCAAAAGATCATGTTCTCTTTTAGAATGAATGAAATAAGTCTTCCAATGATATGTGTTATTAGTTCTCTTACTATTTTTGCCATTGTTTTTTAATCAGTTTTATTTAGGTGTGATTTATATACAATAAAATGCACCCAGTTTTTTTTGTGCAGGCCAATGATTTTTAGAAGTAATATCACCACCATAGATCATGGAACAATTTCACCGGGGCAAAATGGTTCACTATAGCAAATTCGCAGTCACGTCTCTTTCCCTGTCAATCTTAGACAATCTATTGCCACTGATTGGTTTTATCTTTTCTAGTATTTCACTTACTTTTCTTCATTTGGCTTCTTTTACTCAGCATATTTCTTTTGATATTCATTCATGTTATCATGTATACCAACCAGGGTCACCTTTCTTTTATTGCTGAGTAGTTTTCCCATGGGATGAAAAATTTCTTTATCCATTGAATTGGTACTGGGCATTTGAGTAATGGGCATTTTTTTTTTTACCAGCTTAGTCAATAAAGTTGCAAAGAACATTCATTTACATACAAGTCTTTGGGTGCACATATGTTATTGTTATTTGGATAAATACCTGGGAGTGGATTCATTAGGTTAAAAACTCAATTTATGTTTGATTTTATAACAAATGGTCAAATGGGTATTTAATGATGTACTCCTGCCAAAAGAGGTAGAAGTTTCAGTTACTCCACACACCTAGCAGTAGTTGGCATTTCCAGTGTTTTCAGTCACAACCATTGCGCTATCCTTTGTAGCTCCGATGAGTATTGTGCACATGTGTACTGACCATCTGTACATCTCTTTTGGAAAGTGTTCATTGAATCCTTTTTCTATGTTTGATTCTTAGTAGTAAATGATGCTTCTGAATCGTCTGGATACTAGTCCTTTGTCAGATATATAGAATATGAATATCCTCTTCTAATGTGTAGCTCACCTCCTACTTATGGTAGTGGTATCTTTGAAAGCAGTTATAATCACAATGAAACTTAAAAAGATAATTTTTATTTTACAGTTGATTCTATTGTATCTTTGCCTAGCTATTTCTAAGAAGTCTTTTCTAGCTCACAGTTGCAAGGATTTTCTTTTCTAATTTCTGATAAAAAAGTAAACATTGTATTTTCAATTTCAACATATGGTCTGTTTCATGATAGTCTTCAATATGTTGAAGAGGAGGATAAATAGGTTTATTTTTAAAATATTCTAGTGCCTTTCATTGAAATACTGTCTCTCAAGTGTGAGATTTTCTTGGTAGCTTTGTTGAAGATCAATCAACCACATGTGTGTTGCTTTATTTCTAGATCCTGTCCTCCTTTACAGAGGTCTATACGACTGTCTCTGTGTTGGTTCCAAACCATCCTGATGACTGTAACTTTACAGCATAGCTTAAAAATCATGCAGTGTAAGTTTTCCTGCTTTGTTCATTAAGTTGTCTGTGCTCTTTTAGTTTAATTGTATGGTCATATGCACTTTTAAATAAGCTTGTTTATTTTAGGAAACATCTTTCTGCTGGGATTGCAATGGGAATTGCATTGATTCTACAGATCAGGTTATAGAAAGATGACTGATATCTAAACTTTAAATCAATGAATATAGTTTATCGCTCTAATTTTTAGGTCTTCATTAATTTCTCTAGGTAAAATTTTAGAGTTTTATTTTATTTTTTTATCTTTTTTAATTTTTATTTTTATAGACTGCATTTTGAGTCATTGTACACAAATGGGGTACATCATTTCATTTCTATGGTTGTACACAATGTAGATTCTTACCATTCATGTAATCATACATATTCTTAGGGTAATGATATCTGGCTCAGTCCACTGTTTTTCATACTCCCCTCCCTGTCATTTCCCTCTATGTAATGTAAAGTTTCTCCAATCTTCTCTCACTCCTCCACCCCCACTATGTATCATCATCCACTTAACAGGAAAACATTCAGTCTTTGGTTATTTGGGATTGGTTTATTTCACTTAGCATGATATTCTCCAATTCCATCCATTTATCTACAAATTCCATAATATTATTCTTCTTTATGGCTGAATAATATTCCACTGTATATATATATATATATATATATATATATATATATCACTATTTCTTTATCCATTCATCTGTTGAAGGGCATCTAGGTTGGTTCCACAATCTAGCTATTGTGAATTGAGCTGCTATAAACATTGATGTGGCTACATTACCATAGTATGCTAATTTTAAGTTCTTTGGGTATAAACCAAGGAGTGGGATAACTGAGTATCTCCAAAATTTATAAAGAACTTACAAAACTTTACATCAAAAATACAAAGAACCCAATCAATAAATGGGCCAAGGAACTGGATAGATACTTTACAGAAGACAAATAGGAGATTAATAAATACATGACAAAAAGTTCAACATCTATAGTAATTAGAGAAATGCAAATTAAAACCACCCTAAGATTTCATCTCAGTCCAATTAAAATGGCTGTTATCAAGAACACAGACAAAAATAGATGTTGGTGTGGATATGGGGAAAAAGGTGCACTTTTACATTGCTGGTGGAGTTGCAAATTGGTGCAATCACTCTGGAAAGCAGTGTGGACAATCCTCAGAAAAATTGGAATGGACCCACCTTTTGACCAGTTATCCCAGTTTCCCAAAGGAAATTTAGAGTTTAAAATGCAAAAATAGATGTGATGTTTTAATAAATTTAAGACTTACATGTTTTTATGCCATTGTAAAATTATTTTAATTTTGTCTTGCAATCTTTTATTGTTAATGTAGTATATATAAAACATTTTGTGTGTTGAATTTGTATTTCATGCCTCGTTGATTCTGCTTCACAGTTCCAGTTGCTTTTGTACAAACTACCTAGGTTTCCTATACATACGATAGACATGTTTGCCTCTTGTTTTCCAATTATTTAAAAAAATATTTCATGACTTTTTCTGACCTGTGGCACTTCACCTTCAGAACACCCCTGGAAACAAATGGAGCAAGTGTACATCCTTGCCTTATTCTCATAATAAAATCATTCAACCATTCACTATTGAATATATTGACAAAAGTAAGATTGTTGTGTATTTTTTTTTCAGGTTGAATTGCTTCTTTATTTCCTGAACTGATTATTATTCATGGTTTTAGAATGTGTTAAATTATATTCTTCATATATTCAAATTAATGTGATTTTGTTTCTTTTCTCATATTAATATGGTGAATTAAATTTTTGAAGGTGAAATCAAATTTGGATCCTTAAGAAAAGACACATACAGGTCACTTTTTCTTAAATAATTATAATTTATTTGAACTCATTTATCTTTTTATTTAAGAAAATATACTTTATAAGAAATATTTATATGATTTAATTCCTTTTAATAAATTCATTAGGTTTTGTAGTAGTGGAACGCCAAATTAGGTTTTGTAATAAGGAATGTCATTAGATTTTGTAGTAATGAATATTTTTGCCGGATATCAAAGGAAAAACTAGACTGAAAGTCCTTTTCCTCCTGTTTTCTGAGTTTGTTTAGGTTGATAGAATGAGATTTTGCCACATAAATAATCTGCATCTAGAGATTACTTCATGGTAAGTTTTGCATTTAAATTTATTTTCTTTAATTGACATGATTATACTCAGTTTTTTGTTTTTTTTTGTTTTTTGGTTTTTTTTCTTTTTGAGGGAAAGGATATGAGGATTGAGCCCAATGGCGCTTTACCACTGAGTTACATCTCCAGTCCTTTTTATGTATTTATTAATTGTTATTTTGAAATAGGATCTCATTAAGCTGCTGAGGGTCTTGGTAAATTGCTGAGGCTGGCCTTAAACTTGCAATCCTCCTTCCCTAGCCTCCAGAGTATCTAGAATTACAGTCCCCCATGCCCAACTCAGTTTTTCTATTTCTTTATAAGTCTTTGCTATAAGATATTTCACAAAATTTTCTATTTGATCTAAATTGTGAATTTACTGGAAAAGTGTTTATATTTTATGATCTTCTTTTTTGGATCTTTTTAGTTACACATGACTGCAGAGTGCATTTTGATAAAATTATACATGTATGGAATATATCTTATTCTAATTAGGGCCCGGTCTTGTGGATGTATAGGACTGTGGAATATGCAGTGAGGTAATCCTGTATATACATAGGAAAGTTATGTCACTTTCTTTCCACTGTCTTTCCTATTCCTATCCTCTCTTCCTTCCCTTCATTCCCCTTTGTCAACAAAGGGAAATTCTTCCCCTCCCTCCCTTATTGTGGTTTTACAATCTTTTAATATTTGCAATGACTTTAGTGATGTCTTCTTCTTCATTCTTGATATAGGTCGTGACTTCTTTTATTTTTTAAGATCAGAATAGTTAAAGATTCATCAATGTTATTTATCCTTAATGAAATAAGCTTATGGCTTCATTGACTTGACTCTTGTTTATCCATTTTCTCTTTTACTGATGTGTGACTTTATCTGAATAGTTTCCTTTCTTCTGTTCACTTTGGTTTAATTTGCTCTTCAGTCCCCAGTTATTAAAGTGAAGTTTAGATCATTAATTTCAGACCCTTTGTTATTTTTGTTACAAGCTTTTAAACCTGTAATGATTCCTGTAACGACTTATTTAACTACTTCTCATAATTTAATTATATTTTTATATTTCAATTTTGCTTCAGATATTCTGTTCTTGTGATTTATTCCTTTGAACCATGTTTGCTTTAGAATTTGACTGAAGATCATAAATTTTTCTTTTTTTATGTTTATTATTTTCAGATTTGATGTGATCAATGAATGTACTATGCATAATGAATGAGATTTCTCCCTCCCACACCACCAGAAAAGTGGTTTATCTTGAAAATTATCAGATGAGTTATGTCCTACTGTTTTGAGACAGTTTTGTGAAAATCTATTAAATCTAGTCTTTTCTTGGTGCCATTTAAATCGTCTAAGTCATTAAGGTCAATATTGCCTATTTATCTTATTTATTTGTAAAAGTGCTAAAATAATCTCCAAATATAATTATAGATTTGTGTATTTTATTGTTAAAAAATTTGCATTGTACATCTTGAAGATCTCTGTGAGTACATGAACATTTAGGATTTGTTTTTCCCTTGTTTTATATATCAATTTGACTATTTTAGAATTCTTTATATAGATAAAATCAAATTCAAGTTTGAAACTAACTCTGAAGGATGATTAACTTTGTGATTAGTAAATTCAGAAAACTACACAGATAGATTAAACTATGTTGACAATATTTTATTTTAAATTCTATTTGATGAATATATAATATTTGTTATTCTTTTATATCTTGTATGTCTTAAATTTGTGTTACAATTAAAATATCAATAAAATGACATATGCAATACAAAGTAACCATCCTTTCTTCTTCTGTAAAAATAAGTAGCCTAAATAGGCAATATATAGGACCTTGTCTGAGACTTAATTTGCATAATGCCACTTTGCTTTGGGGAAATTAAACATTGACAAAAAAGATAGTTTTTGCCAAGTTTAAATACTGCCAGAGTTAAAGAGATGATATCTTAAATAAATGTGAGCATATGCCAAAGAAAACATTAAAGTATCAGTGACAGGAGAGCTAATAATAAAATATCGTGTGATGCTACACAGATTTTATTTATCGAAGTAGTCTTGGGGACACGTTTCTTTAAAGAGTGATGCGGGCCAATAACTATCCTTTGAGAACTCACCAGGGTTAATCTAATGAGCTTCTATCTTACAAAGGAGGAGAGAAAATTACCGAATGACCTAAGAACTCTTGTAGCACCAAGAGATATAAAATAATTGGAGAACATTGAAAAGCAATTATTGGGAAAATCATCGAAAGCTGCTGCAACCAGAAGTGGAAATTGCTGCCAAGAAGTGATTTACTGTAAATTGTTAGGTACAAAAACTAACAATTTTGAAACACATATAGTGCTTATTTAATTATGAGCAGCTAACAGGATATCTTTTTAAAAACATAGCATCACCATTTCACAAATAATGAACTGAAAATCAAAACCAGAAAACTAATCCTATAATTAAACAAACAGCAAACTATAAATTCAGACCCACTTATTTCATTTTTGAAAAGATGTATCAGCAAGATGGCAGACGATATCCCAGTCTTCCTTCCTTCTAGGAAGAACAAAACTTGGCATCTTTTCATGAACAAAAATAATTGTAGAAGAGTAGAAGAGTCCATTTAAGAAGACATGGCAATACTGTGAAAGAAAACACAAGAATATGCATATCAAAAGGATAAAGAAGAGCCTCTTCTTTTTTCCAATATTTCCAAATTCTCTCTCCAGACACTGCTCAGTACTGAAAAGGAGCTCCCTGAGGCACAAATCCCCGTCTGAGATAAAATGAGAGTAAGCTGAACAATAAATTCCCCCAAATTTAATGGGGGGGTGGGGATAGAACAAGTGGCTTTAGGCTCACACCCCACCCCAGATCACAGGGGAGACCTCTGAAGATGACAGGGAGCAAAGAACAATGAGGGTCATCACTACCCACATTACAGCAGGCGTCTGCTCCTGACTTGCTCTCTGAAGACTCCTGTCTACCTCTTGTGGTCTATCCAACAGGAGTCCCTAGTGTTCCCGGGTGAGGACCCAAGCGACTTCCTACATAGTAAACCCAGCTTTCACTGCTGAGGAAACCAACATCCAGCACAGTCACATCAGAACTCAGGCAGATTTTGTCACAAAAGATCCCACCATTTTTTGCCATCGGTGTTTACAGGTTCCTAAGTCACCCCAGCTTTTGTGACAAAGGTCCCATCCCTGTTACCCAGCGCAGCTACTGAACACATACCCAGAAAAGGCCTCAGATCCCCCACCATGGACATAGGTATTTACAACTGCGTGAGTGCCTACAGTTTACACCAGCTTCCAGGTTTGTGAACACTGCCTGCCCCTATAGTTTTATACGTGCAAACGGCAGTGCACCAGTCCCCCACATTTGCCCACACGACTGTGCTTTCACTCACAGCAGACTCCTGCATTTGCACACAAATGCACCATTCTACCTTAGACTTGCAACTGCCAATACCCCCAAAGCCAATCTGATCAATGACTCCTCCTGCATACAATTCGCTCCTGCAACTGCACGTGTGCATATTGCCCATCTTTCTACAACCATGTATATAGAGGTACAGTTGTCCATAGACTTTCCTTGCCTTTGACCTTTCCTGAGTCAATGGAGCACCATCCATTCCCAGACCTGGATCCACCACATCCCCCCTATTTGGTTCCTTGTATCACTAGACCTGGTGCCACAACACACTCCACTTCACCCCTATGCCTCTGTGAAGCTTTTTCTTTTCTGAAACAAGTCCCTAAATTCTGGAAGAGGTGAATGTTTGTTCGACGCAGAGACACCTTTGCAAGACTATAAGAATTATGACGAATCAGGGACCATGACACCAACAAAGGGATAAAATACCTGTGTATGGCATTATACATTACATGCTTATAGTACTCTATCTTTCAATCATCTATTTATCTATCCATCTGTCCTCTTTATCACATTAGAGAGCCTGGGAGGAAAGTGAAGAAAGAAATGATATGAACAAAATCTTTGAAAAAGCTGAAAGCTGTCACCTGGAATTGGTTAAGAGAATAAAGTATATGGAGGTGGGATGGCCTGAAAAGAAAGAGAACAAGAGAATGGAAGAAATTGTTACAAAGACCCAGGGAAACATATTTTATAGAGAAGGGGTTGAAAGTTGTGTTGAATCTTGCTGCAAGATCAAGTAAGATAAGGACAGAAACATGTCTATTTGTGACAGTGAGTTCTTCATGATCTCAGCAGGAGCACTTTCACGACTTATTGGGATCAGTGTCTTTCTTAAAGCCAGATTAGAAAGTGACTAGATTTAGGGTCTGAGCATATAGATGGGCACAAGTGATAGAGTGCTCAGCTAGCCTGCATGAGACCCTAGTTCAGCACCATAAAAACAAAACAGAGTGACTGGATTTTGAGGCGAGTAAATCAAAACCAAAATAGTTAATTCCTTTCTAATGTAAGTTTAGCACTGAGGAGTAGAGAGAGAGAAAATGTAGTCGGAAGAAGATTCATAGCTCAGAAAATCAGTGAGGAAAACTAATTCTTGAAAAGGCAAATAATAAAAGACAAAAAAGGATAATTATGTTTATGTGAAGGTTGAGATTAAAGATCTAGAGACAAGGAGATTCAAGAATTTGCATTTCTTAAGAAGGTAAGAAAGAGTGGTATCTAGAACATAAGGAGTAGGGGTGAGAGGGACGATTCCTCCATTGAATAAAGGAGGAATAGAGAAGAGATTGGGGGAAAATATAGGAACTTTTCTGAAGTTTGTGTTTTTTTTTTTTTTATGGAAGTAATTCGGGGTGATGCTGCTTTATTGTCTCTGTAACATATAAAACAGAGATGGGGTGTGAGAGGCTCAAACACACCTGATAAGTCAAGAATGTTTGAAATAGTAACTTTTGGATATGACCAGGGTTAGAGCTAATAAATATTCAGCACAGAGTCTGCACAGTGAGACCTGTGGTCATTAGTGATGGGGGATTAAAAGCCTAATATTTGTATCATTTTCTTTAGCTTGTCTCCAAACCAGGACACAGGCATTGAGAAGATGGCAAGTCAGCATGGCACACAGCTGGTTTGAGCTGGGTTCCCAAGATTTTGGCAAAATATTGATTCAGATGATTTCTCCCCTTGATCCTAGAATAATTATGCACTGAAGTGTAAATTCCTAAACCAGCAATTATGATTCAAGACAGGAAATCGGCATTTTGGACTGAACATGAATAAATGGCTTGGATATTAAAGGATGGGCAATTTCAGTTGGAAACATGGCTGATTGTCCTGGAAGCAGAGGTTCCAGTGGTTGAGAGGAGATGGGTGAACAGTAATGGCAAGCTAGAGGTCAGACAGCTGAACTCCTTATACATGAGGCACCAACTTCAGAGGTTCTAAAGCTGGCTGCGGCATTAATTCATCAGAAAGGCCAGCATATTCATGAAAACTTCTTTTAAGTACACGATTTTTAAAAATCTCATCTTTTTGAGTTATCTATCCATGTCCTCACTCCTGTCTATTGTGTGTAGTTTGAGAAGCTTCAGGATTACATATTTTATATTCATTATTTGTCTTTAGAATCTTTCCCAATATAAGATTAATATAATCATTGCTTTCTATCTCTGGCTCTTCTCCAGACTTCAGAAGATTTAATTCATTTAATTAATAGAATATTTAGTATTCATAGGAAGGCTGTCTTGAAAGTAGAAATAAATGATCCTTCATGATCAGGCTGATTATATTGAACCTAGCCTCAAATATCAAATGTGTATGTAAAAAGCTCATATAAAAATATCTAATCAAGTGATAGAAGCTTAAATTTATATTATCTCTGTAAAAATTCTAACATGTTCTTTATTTAAAAATTAATTATACAAGCAATACACAAATACATTTTCATTATAAATAAAGCAGTAAAGATACAGTATATAAAATAGGAAATGCCATTTTTTAATGACCTACTTCCTCCTCCCTTAGAGGCAGTAGTTTTGTATTTATCCTACCAGTCTTTCTCCACTTTAAAAGTCATTTTCATTGTAAAAGATGTTAAGATTTATTGAAAAATATAAATGAACACTGTTTATGTTAATCAGTTTGCTATAAGTTGTATATGCAGTTACATTCTGCTGATTTCACTTGCTCTTCTCTATAAATATCATTGATCACCATATAACATTTTATTTTATAGATTTAACTACAATTGATTTAATCCCCCTATTGCTACATTGTTAAGTCACTCTAATTTTAATTAATGCATCAGAGAATATCTTGTAATCCCTAATAGCTTAATTTCTGATTATTAAAAAAAATTCCTAAGAGATAAAGTTATGGATAAAAATCTATGAATCCTTTAAAGAATCTTGAATTTAGTCACCAGTTGCTCTTCTAAAAGCAAACAGTTTTGTTAGAGATTTTTACTGATATTGTATAACTTGAGACAATATTTTCATCATTAATAATTGTATTATAAAGTGGTTAGCTAGAATTTGTACTCATTTGATGACTTTTTATAATAAACATTTTTTACTCATTAGCTATCTTTACTGGGCTTATTTTTGAGAGATACATTTCACCTAGGTTAATCCATTATTTGTTTGTTTTCCTGAAAAAGATAATTCATTATCTAACACTAAGCAAAAACAAAAAAGACTCATTTGTCTAATTAATCAGTCTCTGGTGGATTTTTATTTATCTTACAGTTCCTTCTGGCAGCAAAGAACAACATATGTATTATGAGAGGATGCGCATATATATTTCTTCATCTTCTCTTTCTCCTCCTTCCCCTCCCCACTTCCTCTCTTCCTTCTTTTCCTTCTTGTCATTTGTTTTATTTTATTCCACTTTTACATTTTGGGGAATATGGTCTATAGGAAGACAGAATCCTAGGTATGAAATGTTACTTAAACAATACAAGGTACTGTTATATATGGTCATCCTCTCCACTCCAACCTGGGAAGAATGAAAAGTGAAAGAAAACAATGATTTTTAAAGTGTGTTTAGAGGGTAGGACTGACAGATGAGTGGTGGAAGATTAAAGTAAACCTGCTTAGTATACATTTTATCTGTACTCTGCTGACATGTCCACTTCAGACTTGAGGAGTGTCATTCAAGAACTTCCCGAGGTGGGGGCAATTTCTCATTTGCCTTTTTCAAATACCTTGTGTCTACGTAAACAAAAACTATCAAACCATTGTAGATGCTAATAGGACCACAAGGGATACTCCCTTGGAATTGGAGAGAACATTATTCTGTAATAATGTTAAATGTATAAATTCGTGGGAGGAATATTAACCTCTTTAGCAGAGTGGAAGGAGTAGTAACATACAGAGTCTGTGAGGGGGATGTCAATTGGAAATTAACCACAGAATACTTGAGACATTATAGCCTTGGTGCACACATGCCATGAAATGTGGGGGTAGAACATGGAAATAGGAATAATGGCACATGGAAATAGGAATAATGGCACAGAGGCTGAGTGTGATGGTTGGAGCATGGTGTTATCTATTTTATACCTCGAATCCAGGGGACCATGTACTCTCTTCCCAATACAGGCAAGAGACTTCAGGTTTACTCTCTGAAGAACGTGAAAGTAGTACCTGTGAACCTGGATATACAGGTGTTGGCAGTAGAACATAAGATGAAGTGTCTGATGAAAACAGGGTTGACTTAAAACTTTGCATAATGAATTCTGGGAGATAACTGGAATTTTCCTTTACCTACCTATTACAAAAGCTGACAAGCTCGCCCTCTCTATTTCTTGCAATCTTGCTCCCCAGGAGCACATAAAGGATGGGAAATGGTGGAAAATTCTGAAAAAACAAAAACAAAAACAAAAAAAAAACTAAGGAGACTCATAGAAAAATAAACTCTTCCAGAGATTGAGAGTTAGGAGTTAGTTAGATTAGATAGTCTGGGTACCAGACTAAAAAGAAACTTATCTGGCAGTTAGTTGCCTCCACAAAACCATTAGATTTTAATACTTCATTGTTAACTGTGAATGATGAGCAGATAAATACCACCAATCCATTGGAGAATAATTACAAGAGGAAAGATGTCAGTAATATCAGGTAAACAAATATGAAAAAGAGGTTAAAGATAATTCAGAAACAGAAGAACAAAGTAAAATTATTATTATCCACAAACAAAAGAAAACCTAGATTTCCATAAAACAAGAATGTGATCCTATGATAAAGAAGAGAATGATGAAGGTTTCTTGTATATTAAGCATGTGGTAGATGAAATTAGAATAATAAATAGGGCTATTATGATTTGGATATGAGAATTCCCTGGAAAAGTCATGTGTGAGGCAATGCAGCAATGTTTAGAGGTGGAAGGATTCAATTATGAGAGATCTAACCTAATCAGTGAACTAATTCATTGGATGGCTTAATAATTGAATAGATAAGTAGGTGGTAAAAGTAGGCAAATGGGGGGTGAATGGAAGATCACTAGGGGGTGTGTCTTTGGAGATTATATTTTGTCCCCAGCCACTGCTTCTCTCTCTCTCTCTCTCTCTCTCTCTCTCTCTCTCTCTCTCTCTCTCTCTCTCTCTCTCTATCTTTTTGCTTCCAGGATGCCGCCAGCTGAACAGCATTCCTCCACCACCCACCATGCTCATCTGCCATAATGTTCTGCCTCATCTCAAGCACAGAGCAATAGAGCCACTGAACATGGACTGAACCTCTGAAACCATGGACCCAAAATAAACTTTTCCTCCTGTAACTTGCTCTGAGCAGGTATTGTGGCCACAGGAACAAAAATCCAATTCACATAGGGATCATTGAAAGAAAAAGTTAAGGAAATGTAACAATTAATTTTTAAATCATTAAAAACAGAAGGTAGAAGTGGAAGTAAAGAATGTTAGAGAACATGGAGGAAACAGATTGTATACATTTCAAATTTCCATTTGAAATGTCTAAATTGTGGCATTTTCTAACAATATGAATGAGAAAAGATTCATGCTAATGAGGTTATACATTATTAATTTTTAGATTCTGTGTATCAAAAACACACAAAAAGGTCCTAAAATATATAAAGGAGAAAAAAGGACAATAAAACAGGTTATATACTAAAAAATTGAAATTCAGTGGTATCATGTTTCAATAGCAAACACAAAGCAATGTTTGCAAAATTTTGAAAAAAACATATTAAATATAATTCTACATCCAAATTATTAATTCAAGCGCAGATGGAATACAGATATTTCAAGGACCAAATACTACACTTTCTTTTAAACTTCTCTTAGAAAACTGCTCCTGAAAAACAAGAGTGCAGCTTAGAAAGAGGATGAAAAGAAACTCAGAATAGAAACATTCCCAAATAGGAAAGAGGTGAGGCAAATTTCAATGATGCCAGATACCTTAGCCTCCAATATGATAAATAGACCTGTTTGAAGTAAATTGACCAAAGACTTCAGGAAAGGTAGCCCTATGGATATCAACCAGTACAATTTGATAAACAAAGATAGGTAAGTCACAAAATGAAAGGAAAAATACTGGTAAAAACCATAACAGTGATTTTTTTTTTTTACACAATAGACTTGGAGTGGGGAAAATATAAAGAACAGAGCAGCTTTTCACTGTAAAATCTTAAATATATATATGTAATACTACTCAAATATTTTGATAATATGGAAATATGAATACCTGTCAAAATTAAAACAAGAATGACTACAAATTGAAAATAACTAGATAAAAGTAGACTCAAAAAAGGGGGAAAATAAGTTAATAAATGTAATAAGTAGAAAATAAAAAGCAAAAATGTCTATATTTGATCATTAAAACCAAAATATCAGAAAAAAATCAATAAACTGAACTCTTCTTTGGGAAAGTTTAACCAAGAGAAAGGCAGTGCCAAATATTGCAGTTAGATCAGGAATCTAGCCAGGAGTGGTGGTGAAAGCCAGTGCCCAGTGGCTTGGGAGGCTGAGGCAGGAGGATCTAGAGTTCAAAGGCAGCCTCAGCAAAAGCAAGGTGCTGGGCAACTCAGTGAGACCCTGTCTCTAAATAAAACAAAAAATAGGGCTGGAGATGTGGCTCAGTGGTTAAGTGGTTCTGAGTTCAATCCCCAGTACCCGCCCCCCACAAAAAAAGGAACAGGAATTTAACACTAACAATGAAAGAGAAGAATAACTCAATACCAAAATGGTATATAGCAGCCAAAAATTTGGAAATATAGATGAAATGAATAATTGCTAAACAATTAAGTTATATCAAAATTACCTATATTCTAAAATGAATATTCGAATGATCATAAAAGAAATTAAAAACTGTAAATGATCTAACCAAATGTAGCATATCGAAGGAATTTAATTGGCAAATCCTATCAGCCCTAGGAGGTTTGCTCTGCTGCAGGAACACAGGTTTTCAAAGCATTTCTTTCATTTGCACTTGAGCTTTTCTTTCCCCTTTTGTTCTACTCTTTGTTTTTTCAGTTTCTATCTTCTCTTTAGCTCCCCATCTGTCCAAAATTGCTGAATTATTGCCAAATGTTCAAAAAATGGATAATGAGAAAGTAGTGTTTTTTTTCATTCATTTATTCAGAGTATTTTTTTCTTGCATGTGATTGGTGTATGTGCATATTATTCATAGAGTTGAACAGAAGAAAAAAAAAAAAACAGCTAACACTTTCTCCTCCCACCTCAAGCCACAAGAATGAACTGTGACATAAGTAGCACTGATCATGCTCTGTTAGAACAGGTAGAGATTAGCTACCTCCCGTGAGCCACAGGGAACAGGGTTCCAAGAATATTTGCAAGGTATCCAATACTGACCCAATCAGGAATAAAGATTATTAATTTGAGATAAAAATATTTTAAACATATAATAAGAGATTCATTTCTTCTTTCTGTTTACATCATGTTCAAAACCAAATCTGTGGTTTTAGTCTACTTGGTCCAGGTGGTGTTAAATCCAATCACTTAGTTGCAACTTAGTATTATTGTTGTCTTAAGATATTCAAAGAGCAGTATTTTTGGTAACAAGTGGAGTTTATTTTCAGCAAGTTGAAAAATATGGTGTGATATCCTTCTTGTTTTTTGTTTTTCACTTAATGAAAAAAATCCCATTTACATTTTACAATGTGGGAAAACACATGCCGGATCTCAGCGATTTGTTTGTGAGAAATAGAAAAGTTTACACCTACGCTCCCTTAACGCTTCTCTCCTTATTTTTGGTCATTACATTTGCAGATATGAGTCAGGAGTCTATATCATCTGGAGGAAAAGAAAACACAGATATCTCCTTTGGGTGTGTGAGAGATTTTAAATGGCATGCCAATGACGTATGCAAGAAAAAAGTGCTCAAAATAGGAACAAATAACAACAATCAGAAAGTCATAATCTCAAACTTAACTGTGAACAGCAAAATAGGTAATATGTTAACAGCACATGCAGCTGTAAAAGCATCAAGCAGTTCGAAATCACTTCAAATCAATCAATGTGTTTAATCATTTTCTCATATCCTGAAGGGCTACCTTCATCTTCCTCTGATATATATAATACCACAGAATTGTTTATTAAATTCATCTAATAGTATGTCATTTTAAACATTAAAAGTACAATAATTCTTTTAACAGTGAATTTGACACCAATTTTATTTAGAAAAATACTGTTTCTCTCCAACTTTCATTCTGATATGCTATTTTGAGAGCTTATGAAAGCTCAAGAATTTTTACATACCCAGAATTACCTATGAATATATGCCCTTCATGAATGCCATTCATCTTATGTGTGTCTGGAAGAAAAATGTTTAGAATAATTTTATCAAAAGGTGAAGCTAACAGCCAAAATAAAAATTATTCAGGTAACATGTAAAAGGCTGTGATTTCACTATATAGTGTCTCTCTGTCCCTGACTCTGTCTCTACCTCTTTCTCTGACTCTGGCTCTCTCATTCTCTTCATGCCTATCTCTCCACCCACCCCCCTTCGGTGTTGGTATAGTTGTGTTAGGTAATTTTATTTTGATAGTTAGCATATAAGTACCTTACATATTTTAGTAAATGTGTCTAAATCCCTGTAAATATAATTTGATAATGAGATTTTTAATAGTATTTTATTCCTTTGTACTCTTTCATCATGGCCTTCTTCCTGACATCAGACAAAATATTTTATTTTAGATACTGTCACAGTTACCTCAGGGTTATTAACCAAGGTTAATCTGAACATTTCAGGATTTGATGGTGATAGCTTAAACTACATTTAGTATTATTAAAGTATAACTTGGGCTTGTAATGGCAGCTTTTGGCATGGACACAAAGATTGATATGCATCATATTTCACTCTAAATCACAAGTAAAATGAAATAGCTCCCTTGTGCTTGATCTGTTCCTTGTGACCATCTTAGTGATTGATGCAGATAACCACACGATCAGTAGCACCTGAAATAAGTATTGATCTTCCTGATGGCTGAAAGGAGTAGATGAGCTATAACAAGTCGTTTGACAGTTTGGACTTTAAAAAAGTACCTTTGACAAATTTGAAGTTTCGGTTATTTGTCTCTGGATACGCTCTGCCTCTAAGTATTAGAAAAGAACAGGTGTCTTTCTCTCTTTTAAATACTTTGGATTTATGACACACTAAGTGATTCAAAAATACTATTCTAAAGCATGAATTGAAACCTTTCTATGAAATTTAAAAATATGGGTAACAAGGCACTCTGGTGGGTGGGGAATGATACTGAAAATAGAAGCAAAAGATGTAAGTACAAACAAATCCCTCAGGAGAACTTAGGTCCTATCAGTGATGCTGTTTAAAGCAGAATGATAATGACCTTGGATAATCACAGGTTTTTTAAAAATATGAAGGAAAATATCAATGAGAAAGCTTTCTAAAATTGTAAGTTATACCTTATTACAAACTAAAACAGTAATTGGTAAGCACTTGCAAAGTATAAGCTAGGTGATCAGGACAACAAGGTGGGTGAGGAGTTTGATTCCTCCTGGTCCCCACACATGGTCTATGCAAATTAATCTCTGTTACTTACATGCCAATTGTAAATAAAAAAACAACTAAATAAAAACTGTCTACTTGCTATATAATTGGTAAATCGTCACAAATCCCATAGATCCCATCTGACCAGATTACCATTTCCATGATATTCTCAGAATTTCCTAAACTGTTAATACACCCTGTGAAACTATGAATATTTACACCTGAGTTATTTTTTCCTTGTTTGTCTTTTCCAAAGTTCTGCAATGGAAATTTCTCTCTTGAAAGTTTTGATTTTTTTAGGAAAAAAATACATGTTTTCAAGTTCATTTCATCCATAATACTTAGAAATGGAACATCATAATATTGAGCCTTGGTCTCAGAAAAGGAATAAAATTTCAATCTAAGTATAAAACCTAGAAAAAAGCTCAAACCATCACTCAAAAACTTGATCTCAATCTCTTATCCACCAACAAATCCTTGGTTAAATAACCTAATTTTGATACCTGTGCATAGCAGCTTCCATCAACCAAACCTGTAGGATCAACACAGGGAGAAATTTTAAAAAAGCTAAATCCAAAGTAGAAATGTAGTTTCTCTTAAAACTGTCTTTAGTTCAGACATTTCACTATGTCAGTTCTTTCTTATTCCACTCTTGTCATTTTCCAGTGGATATTTGGAAATGAAACATTTCTTCTCTGATAATTAAAATTATTTGCAGGTATTCAACTTTTTAGTTTCTGTTAATTAAAACCTCACATTTTGAACACCTTCATAAATTATTATTGTGAAATTAATAGAAAAACAAGGGCAATATTTTTTAGTCTATCTAAAAAAGCTTGTCATTAAATTGTTACATGATGATCACATTTATCCTTTAAAGACCTATTTTTGATGTAGTGATTTCTATTATCTACCATTAATATTAGAATTAAGAAAGAAGCAGTATTTTTGAGGTGAATATGTACCAAGATTGACTTCTCAAACATCAATGCACTTTCAGAATTTCAAAGGCAGAAAAATAAATATAAGTAACTAAGCCATACAACGATCTTAATTTCCAGTGTAAAAGACAATATACATGTCAAGATATTTATATAAGCTCTACAGTAATTTAGTTTTTAAAACTGGTTAAGAAAACGATTATTAAAAATAAACTGGAGGGGCTGGGGTTTTAACTCAGTGCTAGAGCGCTTGCCTATCATGTGGGAAGCTCTGGGTTTGATCCTCCACTACAAACAAATGAATAAATAAAATACAACTAAAAAATTAAATAAAAAATACAAATAAGCAAAAAAATTAAATAATAAATTTCAAAATAAATAAATAAAATAGAAATTTCACAGATCAACACCCAACTTTTCAAGACAAATAGAAACAACATAAAAATAAAATTTTATAGTTATATATAAGGACGTTATAAATAGAAGCTTTACTCCCCTAACCCTCCTCTCTCTCTCTTTCTCTCTCTCTCTTTCTCTCTTATTTTCATTACAGGAAGACAGCTCTACATTCTTGCTAAGGATGCAACAATTGTGAAAAGGATAACTGGAACAGAGGATTCTCCTTCAACATAAAAGACCCTTGCTCAATAAGAAGAGCAAAAATGCTTCAATTAGTCTGACAACATCATTGAATGAGTCAGTCCAGGGAAATTAATTTTCTAAAACTCATTTTTTATTTTTTAGAAACTTCTATATTCTCAATGATAACCATTTGGGATAAAACCCTTAAAGCTAGGTATATCTATTTGCTTTTCTCCAAAAAGAGATCAATTTACATGTATAACTTACCTTGAAGGTTCTATCATCATTATAATACAAATTACCCTGAATATTATAATGAACATATTTATAAATGATATTTTAATTTCTGCTATTATACTAATACCCAGTGGTATGACTGGCACAAACAAAATGTACTAATTAATTAAACTTTTATTCAGCTGACCAAATGCTAATAAAAACGCAGATAATAAAAGACGATAAAAATTGTTTTAAAATACATTTTACAATGAATAAACTGGCTAACTCTTATTGTGGCTACATTGAGCTTGAAGTTATTTTAAAAGTAAGAATAGAAAGGCAATTCGAAAAGTTATTTCAAGACATGAAATAATATATATTTCAAGATAGGAAAAGACACGATATATATATATATAAATATACCTATATATATATCTATCTACATATATATATAGATAGATATATATACCAACAAATGAAAATGTATTTTGAATATTTAATTTCTTGAATGCTACAAAAAAGAAAAAAAAACCATAGGCGTAGATAGTTTTCACATAGCTATGTAATCATATATGTTATATGTGGTTTTATGACGCTGGTTACCTCTTTTGTACATGTTTTTTATCTGCAAAAGTAGAATTATAATCCATGTTTTTAAAATCATCTAAATCATATGATAGCACTCTATGTTATTCTAATCGTTTTTTCCCAAGCTTTTTATTTTTCTTTTTTAATTTTGGCAGAATATACATACATAAATTATAATTTATTCTATTTGGTTCCCACTCTTATGGTCATATATGAGGTATTATTACCCTGGTTCTGCATATAAATGCAAGACTAAGAAACTTATGAACAATTAATTCAACTTTCTTTCCTATTCCTTTCCCCTCTTCCTTCCCTTCCTTTCCCTTTGTCTAATCCAATGGATTTCCACTTTCCCCCTCCCCAACCTCCTTATTTTGTGTTAGCATTCACAAAGCAGAAAGAACATTCAGTCTTTGTGTTTTGGAGACTGGATTATTTCACTTAGCATGATATTCTCCAGTTCCATCCATTTACCAGCAAATGCCATAATTTCATTCTTCTTTATGAATGAGTAATATTCCATTGTGTATATATATATATATATATATATAATATATATATTATGTATGTGTGTGAGATATATATATATATATATATATATATTTATATATCTCACATTTTCTTTATCCATTCATCCATTGAAGGACACCTAGGATGTTTCCTTAGCTTGGCTGTTGTAAGTTGGGCTGCTATAAACATTGATGTGGCTGTGTTGTGTAGTATGCTGATTTTAAGTAGGTATAGACTGAGGAGTAGGACAACTGGGTCAAAGGGTGGTTCCAGTCCAGGTTTTCTAAGGAATCTCCGAACTACTTTCCAAAGTGGTTGCACCAATTTGCAGTCCCAACAACAGTGAATGAGAATATCTTTCTCCCCTCGATATTTCTCGATAACAAATATTCTTTACAATTGTAATTCTCACTGGAGTGAGACTATCAGTGTAGTTTTAATCTTTTGATGCAAAAACATTAGAAATTGGAGCAGTTTTTTCATTTAATCCTCTTTATGATCAAACTAATTCGAAGGCACTAACTAAAGATAGAAATGTGCAGCATTTTGTAACCAGAAAAAAATCTGTCAAATGAGAATTAAATTCAAGACTTTGTTGCTATGAATTTCTAAAACGTTTCTGCACAATCTAGGAAAGTGCTTATGGGCATCAAAAACTATGGTAATTAAGTTATAATAACAAAATGGAAAAGAATGAATTTCATCTTATGATGGTGTATTAGAAGCTAGGATTCTTGCTGCCCTGTTTTACGTTTCTCACTTTGAAGGTACCAACCACTGCCTTTGTCGATCCAGGGTTTCTAGAGTGAAATCCAATGAGAACCTTGTGGGGAAAGGACGATGAGCGCTCTGTCTCTCTCAACATATGTTAATGCCAAGCTCTAGAGCATCTTAGAGGACAGAGCATTTGTGGGTAGTATCACCCTATGAGCACCTCGACCTGAAGCCCGACAACGTGGTGCTGGACACAAGGGGCGGCAGCCTCAAACTCACCAACTTTGGCCTGAGCGTCACCCTCACCCGAGGCAGAAGCTCAACACCTTCTGGGGTTCACTCCTGTACTGTGCCCCCAAGATCTGCTGCGGCAAGAATTCGAGAGGCCCGGGGAGGACATCTGGAGCCTGGGCATCCCGCTCTTTGTCTTGCTCACAGGGAGACGCCAGTTCAAGGCCAGCACCCACCGGCGCCTGCAGAAGCTGATCGTGCCAGCAGCTACGAGCTCGCCGCGCCTCTCTGACGACGCCCACAGCCTCTTCCAGCAGATGCTGACTGTGGGCAGGTGCAGCGGCCCACCCTGGAGTAAGTTCCACCGGGTCCTGGCAGCGAGCCGCTCCCCAAACACCCCTACCCCGCCATCATGTTGGACATGGGTTTCAACCCCTATGATGCCTAGGTGTCCCTGGACAAGCAGAAATTCGGTGAGGTCATGGGGACCTACCGCATCTTCCAGCATCAGGGACCCCAGCGGGCGGGTCGCGCGCTCCTGGCGAGGCCTGTGCGCCGTCCTGAAGTGACGCCCAGTCTGCGCCCTGCGGATGCCCCCAGCGTCCACCCCAACAAATGTGCCAGCGACCCTGCCTTTCCTGTGCCCTGTGAGCAGCGGCAGCCTGCGGAGGCCAGGTCAGCCGAGCAGAAGGGCACTGCCTGTGCCAGCGTGCCCGCCATGCCTCTGCACTTCCTCCATGTGGACACAGCAGACACCCTTCGCCGCCCTGTGCCCTGCAGGCCCGAGCCCCCGGGCCCAGCCCCTGCATGATCCTCAGCAGCAGGGGTGACAGAACACCCCAGCTCGTCTTCCCAGGGTCCCTCCTCAGGCCAATCTGCTGACAGCCGCAGGGGCTGGAGGCGGGTCACTAGAAGGATCGCCACCTGCCTTCGACAACTCTGCTGCTGTGTGCCCTGCATCTGCCCGCCCGCCTCCACAAGAAGAGTGGCACCCATGCAAGGTGGCCACTGACGCCCTAGGTCCCCACACCGGGTGGCTCCAGGGAACGTGCCCTGATGGTTCAGACAGAACAAGGGACAGTCAGAAGTGCTGGAAATCCAAGTATTGTGACCTGGTGGAGAAGTCACACGTCAGGAGTGAACACAAACAGCTTCAGCCATGAGGTGTCAACTGGCCCCAGCCTCCCCAGGAGGATTTCAGCCAAGAGCGCATCTGCATCCACCACGACTCTCCTCTGTCAGCACCTGCCACTGACTTCAGAGACTCTGTTCCCTGGGACACTTCCCCCTGCCCTGCTCACCCCTGGCCTTCCTCCTGGGCTTCTGGGATGGCAGAGATGGTTCCTAATGAATTTCTCTTTTTCACCGATTATATAATAAAATTGATGTTCCAAAAAAAATTAAAATAAAAAGGTCATTTTCAAAAATTAAAACGTATATCATCTAATTTAACTTTAAGTCCTTTCATTAGCACATGCTAAAAACTATTTTTTAATGTGACCACAATAAATAAAATATCATGAAATCATGCATAACTGTACATTTTATATTATAAATTATAAATTTTTGAAATGAGAACTTTAAGTAGCACAAGTAAAAAATACCTAAGGTGTTCTTTTCCCTCATTCTATTTTTTAGCCATATGTGATGTAAGTAACAATCAGCTTAGAAGAGTAATTTAAAAAGTCCTGTATAGTGCCTGATTAAGTTTAAAAGACTGTCAATTTCCAGCCGAGGGTGTTGATTAACAGAAAAGAATTTTGCAAATGGTTCTCAGTCTCTTACTCATTTGCACAAAGGAAAATATATTCACAAATTTATGCTGAAATTCAAAATATGTAACCAACATTCAGGCATGTTAAGGAGAAAAAGAACTCTGTAAATGTGAATACTTTCCATTTGGAGTTTTCATGTTTCATAATTTTTGGTAACTTGTGTCGTCATTTTTCCACAAGGATTAGATTTTCATTATGGCCTCTAATGACCTACATCATAAAATGCACTAGATGCTGAGACCCAAACACAACCCCATAACTGCTGAATTGGTATTTGTGCATAGTGTGTTAATCCAGAATCCCATTAAAAAAAAAAAAAAAGTCAGCATGAGATCATAGGGTGTTTAAAATGATGAGAACTGCAGCAATTTTCCACACGCTTTCCAATGATGACTGTGCTCATGCATTGGTGTCTCAACAAAGACATGCTGAGTGTGTTAGGGTACTGGCACTTGCTATTTATTGATAGAAGTTGTTGAGTGTGAATGACAAGGTCTTAAAGCTACATGGTCTCTAGCCCAAACAGGTGTCTCAGAATTGAACTTGTTGGTTCCTGTGACTGCTCATGTGATATTGATGTAGACAGTCCAGTGAATTCTTATGGAATGTTAAAATCAGGAAAAAAAAAGCAAAAATATAAACAAACCTTTGGAAAAATATAAACAGTGGAAATTAGTAGTTTTGTAATCGTCTAAGAGTAACTCTACACTCTAACTTCTGTAGATACATATATTTCATAGGTATATTCATGTGTTCAATGTGTATTTATGTATTTATTGAACAACTGTTATATGTCAGGCACTGCTGTATGCATTGGGGATCCAGCAGTGCACAACCTATGCGGAAGCATATTGTCATTAATGATCTATTTCCTCCAAATGCTATTCTTACTATTTTAAATGAAATCCAAAGTCCATAGCATAACTTATACAATTCACATCACCACATCTTCCTCAGGCTCTTAGCCCAACTCCTTTCCATTTTCCTGCTCCCTTGCTCCTCTTCAGCATGTAGCTTCTTCCAGTGCACTGCAACCTAAGACCTTCCAGTTGCTCTTAGTCAAACTATCTTCCTTCAGAATTTTTATTTGGTTTATAAATCACTTAATTCAGGTATCCATTTAAACTCCATTTCCTAGGAAAATATTTCCTTTTCTACCTTATGCCAAGATGCATCACTCTGTTACAATACCTCTTCTTTTATTCATTGTACTTACTTCCAGTAAGACTTGCAGTTGAAACAGAAAACTGAAGTAAAATAAAGAAAATGTGTTGTGAAGATATAATGGTATAGTATTTGGTCTTTAAGTGAAATAAGTCAATTACAGGAGAAAAACTGCAAGATCCCTTTTATATGAGGTACCTAAAATAATCAAACTAATTGAAACAGAGGAGAAGATGGTGGTTGCCAGGAGATGGAAAGAAGAAGAAATTCATTCAGTGTCAAGTTTCAGTTATGAAAGAGGAGTAGGTTCAAGAAATCTGCTGTACAACATTGTATGATAGTTAACAGTATAGGCCCCCACTGATCCAGCCCAATGCCACGCCTACAGGGAAGCTGCAGCTCCCCTCTACCAACACTTGGCAGCCTCCATCTTGGAACACCTCCACCACCATCTTGGGTTACTTCTGCTGCTGCCACTACCATCTTTAGTTGGGGCAGTTTCCATCTTGGGACACCTGCAAGAGACTAGAAACCCAATATTAAGGTACCTACAGGTAACTGCTGTTGATGCCACTCTGCATCCATCTAGGCATAACAGGCAGGACCTGAAAGGCCTCTGCAGGCTTGGTTACATCTGAGGTTTCCCTACTTGGTGTGCTAATGGTAACCATCTTGCTGGAGAGACTGGAGAGAACCTTGTAAGAGGTGGGTAGGTGGGAAAAGGGTGTGAGGGCATCATGATCCTGGTTCATCCAGTCAACCAGCCTGGCACTCACTGGGATTCCAGAGACAACTCAGGCAGACTTGGTGGCACCCAACATCAGCCTGGTCCATGCCTCCCTCCCCACATCCACCTATTATCTTGTCCTGCTGGTTTGGCAATCAATAGCAATCAATAGGCCCTCTAGCTCTTCAATTGCTACTCTCCCAACCACCTCCTAGCCACCGACATGGTCCAGCACTTGCAACTACATGGCTGATCCCACAGCTTTCAATGCCTGGTTTGATTTACACAATACAGAGCAGTTTTCCATGACAGACATGCAGGTCCTAGTGCTAAGCCCTCAGGAACTCTGGAGAGGGAGGTTTCTGACTGAGGAGTTGAAAGGGTGGGGGCAGGAGAGATACAACTTAGAGACTATTTGGTGTAAGGTTGCATATTATTTGCATTGGGTGCTGTTAATATTGATTTCCCCCTTGAAGACAAGGTATTGGAAACCTTGGATTTGCACTGCTAGAGGGGAAGACACAAGAAAACCATGAAAAAACAAAGGAAGAAAGCACCTCAAACACACTAAGATGGTATATAAATAGAATCCATTGACAACACAGTAAAGAAAATGTCAGAAAAGGATTCCAGAATGTACATAATTTAAATGATTTGTGAAGTAAAGGATGATATGAGAGCAAATGTAGACAACAAATGATCACTTAAATAAACAGTTCAAAGAAAAAATGTAGGAGGAGAAAGATTACTTCAATAAAGAGAGAGATTCTGAAAAAAATTCATTGAATTTTCAAAATTCTTGAATTTTAAGAAATTCTTGAAATGAAGGAAACAATAAATGAAATTAAAAACTCAATAGAAAGCATCACCAACAGACTAGTTCACTTGGAAGACAGAACCGCAGACATTGAACACAAAGTATTTAATCTTGAAAGTAACACTGACCACACAGAGAAGATGGTAAGAAATCATGAACAAAAACTCCAAGAATTATGAGATAACATTAAAACACCAAATTTAAGAATTACTGGGATAAAAGAAAGCACAGAGAAACAAAAAAAAGGAATGAACAATCTACTCAGATGAAATAATATTGGAAAATTTCCCAAACCTGCAGAATAAAATGGAAAATAAAATACAGGAGGTTTATAGAACACCAAGTGTACAAAATTACAAAAAATCCACACCAAAGTACATTATAATGAAAATGCCCAGCATAAAAATAAGGTTAGAATTTTTAAAGGCCACAAGAGAAAAGTGTCAGATTACATATAGGGGGAAACTAATTCAGATCTCAGCAAATTTCTTGATCCAGACCCTAAAATCTAGGAGGTTCTGGAACGATATATACCAAACTCTGAAAGAAAATGTATGCTAACCAAGAATCCTTTATCCAGCAAAACTCAACTTTAGATTTGATGATGAAATAAAAACCTCCCATGATGAACTAAAGTTAAAAGAATTTACAACTAGAAAGCCTGTGCTACAGAACATTTTCAGTAAAATATTCCATGAGGAGGAAATGAAAAACAACAATGAAAGTCAGCAAAGGGAGGAACTACACTAAAGGAAAAGCCAATCAAAGGAGAAACCAAGTCACATTAAAAAATAAAAATAAACCAAAATGACCCCAATATACAAATCATATCTCAATAATAACCCTTAATGTTAATGACCTAACTTCATCAATCAGAGGACATAGATTGGCAGATTGAATTACAAAGCAAGACCCAACAATGTGCTGCCTTGAAGAGAGACTCATCTCATAGGAAAAAAACATCCACAACTGAAGGTGAAAGAATGGGAGAAATCATACCATGTACTCAAACTCAGTTAAAAAGCAGGGTTTTCCATCCTCATAGCAGATTAAGTGGACTTCAAGACAAAGTTAGTCAGAGGGGATAAAGAAGGACACTTCATACTGCTCAAGGGACTCATACATCAACAAGACATAACAATCACAAATATTTTTGCCACAAATAATGGAGCATCTCTTTACATCAAACAAATCCCTCTCAATTTCAGAAATCAAATAGATGACAATAAAATGATACTGGGTGACTTTAACATACCTCTTTCACAACTGGATAAATCTTCCAAACAAAAACTGAACAAAGAAAGGATGGAACCCAATACTATAATCAATAACTTAGACTTCACAGACATATATAAAATGTTCCATCCATCAATGAGTGAATACACTTTTTTCTCAGCAGCACATAAGTCCTTCCCTGAAATAGACCATATGTTATGCCACAAAGCAACTCTTAGCAAACACCAAAAGAAAAGAGACACTACCCTGCATTATATCATATCATAATAGAATAAAATTAGAAATCTATGACAAAATAAAAAATAGAAGCTACTCCCACATTAGGAGACTAAACAAAACACTATTGAATGATGCATGGATAGTAGGAGACATCAAGGAGGAGATTAAAAAAAATTTAGAGGTAAATGAGAACACTGATACAACATATCAAAATCTCTAAGACACTAAGAAAGCATTACTAAGAGGAAAGTTCATTACATTGAGTTCATTCATTAACAGAATAAAAAGTCAACAAATAAATGACCTTATGTTACATCTCAAAGCCCTAGAAAATGAACAGATCAACACCAAAAGTAGTAGAAGATAGGAAATAATTGAAATCAGAGCAGAAATTAAAGAAGTTGAAACAAAAGAAACATTTCAAAAAACTGACAAAACAAAAAGTTGATTCTTTGAAAAAGTAAACAAAATTGATAAACCCTTTTCCATACTAGTGAAGAAAATTAGAAAATTCAAATTACTGAAATCCGTGATGAAAAAGGAAATATCATAACTGGCATTATTGAAATACAAATACTGGCTATTTTGAAAATCTATACTCCAACAAAATAGAAAACATTGAAGACATGGAAAAATTTCTAGACACATACAATCCTCCAAAACTGAATCAGGAGGACATACATAATTTAAACAGACCTATTTCAAACAATGAAATACAAGATGCCATCAATAACCTACCAACCAAGAAAAAACCTGGGACCAGACAGATTCTGACCTGAGTTCTACAAGACCATCAACGAAGAATTAGCACCAATAATCCGCAAATTATTCCATGAAATAGAAAAGGAGGGAACCATTTCAAACTCATTCTATGAAGCTAGCATCACCCTGATACCAAAACAAGACAAAGACACATCAAGGAAAGAAAACTTCAGAACAATATCCCTGATGAACATAGGTACAAAAATCCTTAATGAAATTCTGGCAAATCACATAAAAAATATTAAAAAGATAGTGCCCCATGATCAAGCAGGGTTCATCCCAGGGATGCAAGAGTGATTCAACATCCAGAAATCAATAAATGTAAATCATCACATCTATAGACTTGAAGTTAAGAATCATATGATCATTTCAATAGATGCAGAAAACATATTTGATAAAATACAACACTCATTCATGCTCAAAACACTAGAAAAAATAGGAATAGGAGGAACACACTTAAACATTGTAAAGTATATCTATGTTAAGCCCAATGCCAACATCCTTCTAAATGGAGAAAAATTGAAGGTGTTCTTTCTAAAATCTAGAAAAGACAAGGATGTCCTCTTTCACCACATCTATTCAACATAGTCCTTGAAACACTAGCCAGAGCAATTAGAGAGACCAAAGAAATTAACAGGATAAGAATAGGAAAATAAGACCTCAAACTATCACTATTTAATGCTGACATGATTACATATTTAGAGGACCCAAAAAACTCCACCAGAAAACTGCTAGAACTAATAAATGAATTCAGCAAAGTAGCAGGATATAAAATCAACATGCATAAAACTAACGCATTTTTACTCATAAGTGATGAATCCCCTGAAAAAGAATATAGGAAAAGTACCCCATTCATTATTGTCTCAAACAAATAGAATATTTGGGAATCAATCTAACAGAAGAGGTGAAAGAAAAAAGAACTCTACAATAAAAACTACTACAGAACACTAAAGAAAGAAATTAAAATAAACCTTAGAAGATGGAAATATCTCACATGTTCTTGGTTAGGCAGAATTAATATTGTCAAAATGGCCATACCACCAAAGTTATACAGATTCAATAAAATTCCAATTAAAATCCCAATGATGTACCTCATAGAAATAGAGAAAGCAATCATGAAATTCATTTGGAAGAATAAGAGACCCACAATAGCCAAAACAATTCTTAGCAGGAAGAGTGAAGCAGGAGGCATCACAATAGCAGACCTGAAAACTATAATACAGAGCAATAGTAACAAAAGTGGCATGGTATTGGAACCAAAGTAGGCAGATAGACCAATGGTACAGAATAGAAGACACAGAGACAAAACCACATAAATACAGTTATCTCATACATGACAAAGGCCCCAAAAGCATACAGTGGAGAAGAGATAGCCTCTTCAACAAATGGTGCTGGGAAAACTGGAAATCCATATGCAGCAAATGAAATTAAACTCTTATCTCTCACCCTGCACAAAACTCAACTCAAAATGGATCAAGGACCTAGGAATTAGACCAGAGACCCTGCACCAAATAGAAGACAAAGTAGGCCTGAATCTTCATCATGTTGGCTTAGGATCAGACTTCCCTAACAAGACTCCCAAAGCACAAGAAATCAAAGTGAATATCAATAAATGGGATGGATTCAAACTAAAAAAGCTTTTTCTCAGCAAAGGAAACAACCAATTATGTGAAGACAGCACCTACAAAATTGGAGAAAATCTTTACCACATGTACTTCAAGCACTATTATTCAGGATATAAAAAGAACTCAAAAAACAGCACCAAAAATACAAATAATCCAATCGATAAGTGGGCGAAGGAACTGAGTAGACACTTCACAGAAACAAACATACTGTATAGGCAAAACCAGATCTGGTTGTGAAATGAAATTATGAAAACTTTATGGTAAGAGACCAATGCCTGGGGAAGTCAGTTCTGCTCTTCCTCTCTCTCTGCCTTTCTCCAGGAAGCCTAATTAACCATGGATCCCTTCCTTTTGGATTGTCAGCAACTGCCGTAGAGGTCTGACTACTTCCTCCTGAAATGCAATAGATGCCTGTGAAAAGACCTGTTTCTTCTTCTCTGTTCTGTGAGCATGCTTTATCTTAGAGACCCTGCACAAAACCTTCAGTCACATGGATTAGGATTTAATTTTTTTAAAGAGGAAAAGCCCCAATGATAGGATGGATCTAAGATGACATCAAAAAACCTATAAATATTGTGAGAAACTGTGGATTAGGGCTCAGAATTTGGAGGTTTTTTTTTGTTTGTTTGTTTGTTTTTTTATTCTAGTGGGCCTGCCACTGTAAAATAAAGTTTGGAGTTCTCCTCCTCTCCAAGAGCGGCTTGCTGCTTCTTGACAGGTCTGTTTTTGGCAACGATACAAACAACAAATACAAAATTTTTAACATCTCTAGTAGAGAAATGCAAATCATCTCTAAAATGTCATCTCACTTCAATTAGAATGGCAATTATCAAAAACACAAGCAACAATAAATATTGGAAAGGATGTGCTGAAAAAGTGTTGGGGGCTATGCCATGCGGACTACTCCAAGATGGCGCCTGGCAACCAGCCAGAAGTTCTTTTGATCACATCGGGTGGTCAGGAAGTCGGTTAACATAGACACACCCAAGTGAATTATCATTGGCCATATTCAAATAAGTCCACGCACACAACGTGTGCACGTGTATTCCCGAGTGCTCCTGCTCATGCCTGTTTGACCTTTACTATGATTGGACAGCTAGCTCCTCCCCTGATCTTGGCTTAACTAGCATTGGCCCTACCCTTCACCTCCTAGGGGGAATATAAACCGACTCTCCTCGAGCACCAGTGTTTCTGGGTTCCTGAATCATCAATAAACTGCTTCAAATTCAAGAGTCTTGCTGCCTGTTTGTCTCCCACGCCAAATTGACTCCGCTGGACAGCGTCAAAAAGGTACACTCATCATTGCTTGTGTAATTGCAAATTTATGCAACCACTCTGGAAAGCAGTATGGAGATTCCTTAGAAAACTTGGAATGGAACCACCATTTCGCTCAGCTATTCCACTCCTTGGCCTGTAGCCAAAGGACTTAACATCATCATACTACAGTTATGCACCTACACTAATATTTACAGTAACTCAATTCACAGTAGCTAAATTGTGAAACCAACTTAGATGCTCTCAATAGATGAATGGATAAAGAAACTGTGGTATATATACACAATGGAATATTAGTCATAAAGAAGAATAAAATTATGGCATTTGTAGGTAAATGGATGGAGCTGGAGAATATCATACTAAGCGAGATAAGCCAATCCCAAAAACCAAATGCCACATGTTTTCTCTGATAAGTGGATGCTGATACATAATGGGGGACAGGTAAAGAACGAATAGAGGAACTTTGGATTGTGCAGAGGGGTATGAGATGAGGGAAGGGAGCAGGGGTAGGAAAGATGGTGGAATGAGACAGACATCATCACCCTATATACAGGTATGATTGCACAAATGATGTGATGTGGGGAGCCACCTATGACCTGCAAGAAAACCAAACTTGGTAGACCTATTAAAAAGGAAATCTGGCTTTAGGAACTCACAGTTAGAGAAAGACTCCAGATTGCCTCCCTGTAGTTGGTTCACCAGTGGAGTTTGAATGCAGACCCTAGATATGGGAATGAACCTCTAGAGCCAAATGGCTTGCTTAATTCCACTCCATCCTGTTTTTCTTAGAAGCTCCTACGGGTCCCCCTTTGATCTTTGCCACTATAAACCAAGTGAGGCTCCTTCTTTGGTTAGAGCCAGACTCTTATGGATGGTTTAATCAGTCATACTCCTTCTCTTAAGATAATTCTGTCTCCTGTCATTTTTTTATGATAAATAAATTTCTTGACTATTATTTCACAGCCAGCCCATCCCTTCTACAGAAATCCGTTCCTTCACCCACGCACGCTGTCAAGAGTGTGACTCTACATCTGTACCGGGAAATGAAAATTTGTACTCCATTGTGTACAATGAATCCAAATGCATTCTGCTATCATGTATAACTAAATAGAACAAATTAAAAAAAAAAAACAGTATAATATACATTTGAAAATTTGTTTAGAGGTTAGATCTCCAGCTAAGTGTTCTTACCAATAAAGGTGGAAGCAGGAAAAAACTTTTGGAGGTGATAGGTTTGTTTATTGCCTTGATTGTAATGATGATTTCATGAGTATATGCATACATGCAAATCCATCAAACTGTATATATTAATCATGTGAAGTGTTTTGTACGACAATTATGCCTCAATAAAAATGTTAATAAAGAAAGTAAAACATGTAAAAAAAAAACTGAAAGGGTGCACAGAATGCACTTTCACTATGAATAATTCAACACCTTATTTTCAGAAAAAGGAAATTAATATTTCTTTTATGTAGCCTAAATACTATATCAAAATTTTAGAGAATTGAAATAATTTATTTTCTCTTTTAAGGATGCTGTTTTGATTATACAAGAAAAAGATGCACACATTCACACTGTAAAATGTCAAATAATACAAAATAGATTATGTAAATCTAAAGGCAATGACCTTGGGTTATTGTCTTAGTAACTTCATTTTTCCACCTTCCCTGGAGATAAAAAAAAATTGCTATCATTTTTGTTAGTTTCCGTATTGGCTTTATTCAGTGTATTTTTATCTTCATATGCCTGCATGAAAAAATATGTAAATAATTTTTTTACTTTATGTTCATCTTCAATAATTAATTGATTTTTATCTGTTACCTTGCACCCAGATGGGTGTCCTTAGAGTTACCTACAGTTTTTTTTTTTTTTTTAATCTGTCGCCTCAGAGTTGACATTCCCCAAGAACCATCCACTTTTTCATGCAAACATGTTTCAGTTTCCCTGTCAGTCTGGACCAATCTTTTCTGTTTTCTGAGTTTTTTTATAAAATACTTGACTTCCTAAAGACCTTGCATTAATTAGAGTTCTTTGATTACCAGCTGAATCTAATAAGAAAATTAACTATATCAAAAGATAAAACATATTCATAGAGTAAGCATGACACCGGGAAAAGAGGTTTGGGAAGAGGATAAAGTACAAAGATAACATAATGCAACAATGTGTCCACTATCTTTGGAATGAAGGCCTGAAACACTTCTACTTACTCAAGATAAGTCAGGAGAAGGCGTGATCAGAAAGAATACTGGCACACATGGTTTTAAAATTCCTAAAATGATGAACAAAATAAACTGTTTATAATACAAATAGAGTAATAAAGGATTATATGGGAGAAAACAGTTGACAAGTCTGAAATTTACATTTTCATTATACAAAAACCCAAATGCCATTTCTCTTAGTGATGTTTCTTATTAACAAACAAGATATCACAATAGCTCTGAAAATGCAAAATATTATCACCTAAATGCCTGTGAATTACATTGTCTTTTGGAATTATGATTAATATATGATTGGGAATTATTTTCTAGAAAATGATCCCAGATAATGAAAAGTCTAAATGAAACCCATATATATTTTTTTCTTTATTATTTTTCTCTAAATCACTTCATCAGACTGTATGTATACTGAAATGTGCATTTCGTGAAATTGAAGAAAATATACAGTTCTTTGAATTGTATGCATTTTTCAGAGTGCTAATACATAGAAGGAACTCAATTCAAGTTTGTTAAATAAAGATTTAATAAGTATGGAGATAATCCTTTAGTTTCATTTCAAAATATTCCCTAAGCATCAGCAAAACAGGACAGGCATGCATTTACTTTTAGATGTTGTTCAAAATTGAATCATGTTAGTCTATTATGTGAATATTTTTATTAACTTTCCAGTTTCATATTGAAGTGAAATTTCATCTCAAAACAATTGAAAGAACTTTGCTACAGTTTAGTTATCTAAAATATTGTAAAACTAAGAAATCAAGAGCCATTCTTACTTGGAGAGAGTCATAAGATGTTCATTATGTTTGTTGAAAATTGACAATATTATTAACTACTCATAATTAATATATGCAAAGTATATTCTCATTGGAGAAAAATGCTCAAAAAACCACAGAAAATCAACAAAGATTATTATTTCTAGCATCTTAATATGTATTTTCTGCAATTTTCTACATTATGACAAGTAGCTTTACTCCTTCCTCCACAAGGTAAAGAAGATTTTGGTTTGTTTTATTTTTTTTTCTTCTTCCTCTTTTCTGTGGAGACTGAATACTGCCAGTCAATTTCTGGACAGCAAAACAGAAGAATGGGGGAGATAGGGAAAAGCTAGAGGGAAGGGAGGGTGGGAAGTGGTTAGCTAGGGGTGAAGAATAGGAGATAAAATCGTTAACACCTTTCTTTCTGTCCACTGAGTTAAAATTTTTAAGTTAATTTCAGGTAACTATCTATCTTCTCTCTCTCAATCTCTATCAAATCTATATCTATATCTATTCTATGTCTGCCTATATCTGTTCATAACATATTTTATGCAATTCCATGCTTTGAAAATAGCCAAAAATTCTTGAATTTGTAAATGTCAAACAAAAACTTTTTTTTTTAAATGCCATCTTATTTTTCATTCAGGGAGAAGGGTTACGCTCTCTGCTAAAACACGAACAATGAATATGTGCTGAACTCTACAAACAATCCCTCAGAAATTTTGGTGGGATGATTCATTTACACAGCATAAAAAAATAAGCATCAGACATTAAAACACATAGTTGTGATGTTGCTATTACTTAAATCGTGTTGTAGATTTGTGTTTACAAAAGAGAATCCATTTCCTCAAACTTGTTTTGTCATTTCTTAGTACTTTTAGTCCCAGAAATTATATTTATATATATATATATGATTGCATATAGCTATCTATCTATCTACATACATACTTCTAAAAATGAAAATAATGCCTTTAGTTTTGTCTATAGACATTTCCAGAGTCTAATAAGAGATACTCATCAAAAATCTCTTTCAGGTCTCAGACAGAATCGTGGTACTACTCCAGTAATGATTTTTAAGAGGTTCTGATGAGCACACCCCTGGTTTTAACAAATACAATTTCACTGATTGTATACACAAACATATTTTAGATCATTAGCATTTTTGTGCTCAAATTTGTTATTCAGAGTGGTGGTTTCCTTGTGGCATAGTTCTGCGTGGTCAATTTCACTCCTCAGTACCTTTCATACTCTCTCCTCATCCCTCCCCCAATCGCAGTCCTCTACCCTTCTGGTTTCCCCTCTAACTTCATGGAATACTCTTCTTGTTTGTTTTTGTCCTTCTTGCTTCCCCATATGAGGGAAACATACAGTACTTTTCTCTCCAAAGCTGACTTATTTTTACTCAAAATTCATTAGCATTTGAACAAGTGACTATTATGCAATAATATCTATAAGTCGTCCAAACTAGACAAATCCATATTATAAGTTTATAATAAATATTATTGAGCCATAAGTAAGTTTCCAAACATAATGAATATTATAATTTAATTATTTTAAATAGCCATATACACATCTTTCTGCCCATACATATATGCATATCTGAATCATGAAGAATATGTCAAAACACTAATAGTGTTCAGATGTATGATGTAGGTTAAACATAATTTTATTTTATTTTTTAGCTGTCTAGTTACCAGATTTTTTGTGTTTTTACTATAGTGCTGTTTTCACATGTAATGAGACATGTTATAGCATTTTTTAACTAATTAAATAAGAATCAAAACTTTCCTATTGATGCTACTATGCATTTCTTGAAATTTTAACACCTTCTGATATTGGCAGTAATGTATTCTCAATTTATATATGTGAAAAAGAAGAGGAGGCTTAAACTGTTTTAATAAGCTTTTCCTCAAAATCTCTAGTAGCCAATATCTTAGAATTTTAAAAAAATATCTCTAATATTGATGGCTACCCATTGTTTTATCTTCCTCTAATATTAATTCCTAATTCCCTCCTTGTATTTATGGTTATTTCAGTGTCTGTTCTGAGGGTATAGAAACCAGAAAATAAGTTTCCTAATTCTAGCTAGAGATGAATGTGTTCCTATTTTCTTCTTTGTTTTTATTTTGAAAAAAAGTATTCACAGATTTAAAAAGAATTTTTTCCAGCTTTAAATGCATCATATATTTATTCTTAAAATAAGATGCCACTTTCTTTTTTATAAAGCAGAACTCAGGAAAAATCATCATTCAATATCAATAGGCAAACAGGTCCCAGACTTCCCCCAAATAGTCTAGAGTTCAAGTTTAAATTTCATTTCCCTAGAATACATTTGAACTGTGCTATTGTGTGTCTTAATTTTATCTTTGAAAAAATTACATGTAATGGAAGTGAACCACCTAAGTACATTTTGTCAGTAACCGTGTAATAGACGCTCCTCTGGAGCAAATTCCAGTTAGGCCCCTCTATGGAGTCTGGACTCTTCTTGACTATGCCCTACCATGGTCTCTAAAAATTGCCAAGATGGTCAGCAAAAATAATTTCCTTTACTTCCTTGCTCATGCTGAGGAGCTTGAGCAAATACCAGTGCAATTTCTAAGAGTCAGTGTAACATCCCTAGGATAATGACTCAATTCTCTTAGCTCCTGCCTGGGAACTTAAGCTCAAGGCTGAGAAAATAACCTAACTATTTGATCCAGCCAACACTTGAATGGCCCTTGTCTCCTGAACACCAGGTCTCTATCAGAGGGTAGGGCCTAACTTCAGTAATTGGTAGTTGGCAAATCCAGAAGTCCTAGATAATTAACCATTCTCCTTTTTTACTTTTTGCGAACTTCTGCCTCCCTGACTTTACTCAAGCTTCTTCCTTCCCCCTGCACACTTTTTCATTCTCTTTTAACATGCCCAATTACCTCTGCACAAATCCAAGTTGAGTTCACTTTACACCCAGCTCTCCTCTCCATTGCAATAGTTATTACTAAATAAAATATATTCTTGTCATGGTAACTAGGGCCTGACTTCATCTTGGACTAAAACTGTATTAAACTGTACATTCATTGTCTCATCTCTATGAAGTAGAGATTTTATCTGTGTATTGCACATGAGTTTAAGACAGAAAGAGCTTATCCAAGATCAAATAGTTATGATGATCTGACATCCAGAATTATGGCTTCAGAACATTTGACCATAAATATTTTCCATGTGTTTTATGTAAAAAATCAGAGAAGTCATTTCTATGACTATCCTCAACTGCAAAGTACACTCAAATATTTTTCTTTTGATAGATAATGAGGATGAAGTTTAAACCTAGTCTAGCCCCTTTCAATTTATGGATCACAGATACTTCATCCATTCCTCATTCAAAAGTCCTGCCCTAATCCCATTTTACAAGAAAATTCCTGATTATGACAGTCATTTAGATATTATTTAACTATACAGTGTAGATGGTGTTGGTGCTGCTTTCTTTTTAGTTTTTGAAAAAGCGCTTTGATTTATAAAATATTACTCATATTCTATGCTAAATTGAATATCTATATATGTGTATGTATGTAAACATATCTAACATGAGATACTACATGATACATATTACATATATATATATATAAACACATACACATATACACATAAAAGACTTCAGAAAAGAAGCAAACACATCTGAAAAAATCAGGTATATAGAAGCTGATATAATAGTTTTGAGGTCTAACTCAATTATTATTTATTAAACAGTAAACATCAGCACTATTATACTTTGCTATGCCATGGGTGAAGGAATTGCCTACATGATCCATAAATACATTCATTCATTATCAGCAGGCATCTCTATTAGCTTTAGGCACTACATTATTAAAATTATAACCTCACTGAGCAGTCAACTAACTTTTAATCTCTGTTTTTATATGGTGGTAAAACTCTACTGCCTGGAAATAACAATGTTATAAAGAACTTTTCTATAAATTTACAAACTGAGAAAAATCTTAATAACTTTCTGAAGTAATCAGATTTCATTTGCGCCTAAAGCGAATTGAAATGGTAATGTAAATGAGCCACAGTTTTTCCTGTACGGTATATGTTATTGCTCTAAAGAGAAGTGATTAAAAACACACCAGTATTCAGACAGTATTATTCACCATATAGATGAACTCAGGTTATTTCATTGTGAATCAAAATAATACATTTGAAGAGGACATATTATCCATCACAGGAATATGCATACTAGAGGGAACTTTGTGAATCTCCTGGTTTGTGGTGTGTTGATTGATTTCTAAGAGAACCTCTACTTTCTTGTGCACCCTGGAGATTTTCCTATGCCAAGGCGACGCACCACAGTAATTTGTAGAGTATGTAGGGAATGTAGCTTTCTTCCATAACCTGGGGAAGTCAGTTACAAATTTAGGAACATGTTCTAGAATGTAATACAGATAAAAAGTGTGAATCTATAAACAGATTCTCCTAAAATTATTTTGTACTTCCCCTGAATGTGTTTTTTTCCATCATGGAAAGTAGTATCCTAGTTTGAAGACAACCATTACAGATATTTTAGATATCCTATAATTTCCAAACTCTCTATTAGTGAACAAGGGAGCAAACATACAGATATCTTTATAATCCTTAACTATTCAATGCCATCATTCTGAAACTATTTTTGTTTTGATTTTACTACGTATTTATTATTTCATTACTTACTTTCTCTTATTTTTTTGACTTATTTTTCTGAAACACTTGCCACTTTCAATATTTCTAATACTACTATATTAATATCTAAAATAAATTAGCAGATTGTGACATGAAGCAAAATAATTTTATTTTGTTAATGTGGAACATATTATTAGGAATTGGAATGCACTGGAATTGGATGTCAAGAAGAGAATAGATAATTCTGGATATAGATGCACAGTGAGATGATCAGAAAATGGAAGAGGGCTTGCAAAACAAGGGTGTTATACAATATCAGCTGAGGTTTTGAGCACATAAAATATTACATTGCTGCAATTGTTTGAATACTTTCAGGAATTAACTAAGGCTTGCTAAAAGCTATTCAAACATTAATTAGTAAAGATCTTCAGTATCTCTTTAGGAAGCAAAAGATTGATATATACCACTTAGAACTGTCAACCATACTGTCAAATAAATTTTGCTTGAAGGGTTCTTTGTGATATTTTCCTTTATTTTACTCTGTTCACCTTTCCAATGACAGGCAATTCTTGAAATAAAATATTTGTGTATTTTTAAGGTTCTTAAATAATAAAACAAATCTAAAAATATTTAAAAAGGACAATTTGCATACTTTTATCACTGTTTCCTTATTTTTCTTGGGGGGTTCCATTTGAGAAGACTTCAATATGATGTTGCAGTTTTAACATAATTATATCAAAACATAACACAAGAACTATATTGAGAGAGATAAAATAATATTCATAGGTAAACGTCTATGTACCTGATGCTCATTATATTCCCAGCATTTATTTTTAGCTCTAATAATCACGCTCAGTGTATTTGTACTAGCTCATTGTACTTCCCCTCATCTCATTATTGATATTACTATATCTGGTGATTGGTGAGAGCACTAATGATCACTGTCCTTTCCACATTAACATTGGAAGATGACTTAATTTAGGCCAATATGTGATCTGGATCATAAACTAGTGGAGGAACTTTGTCCATATTGCAAAGCAAAATATGGCAGAGACCAAAACAGGGGACCAAGATCAGTTGATTAGCCAAATTCAGCAACTAAAAGTTTTTATTTGGTTTAGTCAACTTTTTCACTTCTGTGATTAAAGATCTGACCAGAATAATTTTAGGAGAGGAAAAGTTTATCTGGGGGCTCACAGTTTCAGAGGTCTCAATCCATAGACAGCAGACTCCCCTCCTTGGGGCTCCAGGTAAGGCAGAAGTCATGACGGAAGAGTATGGCTGAAGAATATGGCAGAGGGAAGAAGTTCATGTGATGATCAGAAAGCAGAGAGAGAGACGTCTCCGCTCTCCAGATACAAATATACACCCCATAGCCACACCCCTAATGAATTACTTCCTCCAGCCACACCACACCTGCCTCCAGTTACCACCCAGTTAATCCCACAAGGGATTAATTTTTTTCTGATTAGATTAAAGTTATAACCCAATCATTCTCCTCTAAACCTTCTTGCATTATCTCATAGGTGAGCATTTAGGAGACACCACATCTAAACCATAACAATATTCTTTAGATTTTTTAAATTAATTTTTGGTAGTGGAGATTGAACCCAGGGGAACTTTACTATTTAGCTATATCCCAGCCCCAGTATTTTTCTTTTAATTTTATTTTGAGACAGGGTCTCACTAAGTTGTTGAGGCTAACCTTGAACTTGTGATTCCCCCTGTCTTTGGTTCCCAGGTCCTGGAATGACAGATATGTACCACCATACCTGGAAATAGCTAAAAATTTAGAATTAAGTGAGTAGAGTGAGGATTTAGGAATAACTACCTCAACAACAGTTATAAAAAGATTTGCAGAGTCTCGTTGTCTTTTTTTTGTTTTGCAGGGTTGGGGCTCAAGTCTAGTGCCTCCAGCATGCTGGACAAGTGCTCTACCACTGAGCCAAATGCCCAGTCCTTGGTTTATCTTTAATGGCCAGCACATGTGCTCTGAATTAGTAGGATGGGCTGCCTTAAAAGTATATGATGAGCACCAACAAATTTAGTATTAACTATATAATTAATCAGATATTGTTAAACTGAACAACTAAATTGTTAACTCACAGTCATTATCTATTCAAATATTTTGATACTGATGGAACAAGAAACAGAATTATTACTGATACCTGAACCATTTCTGCATCATCAGTTGGTCCTGTAGGAAAAATAAAATACAACAAGGGATCAAAGCAATAGAATCAATAAGTAGCTAAATAAAAAACAATACATATATTCTCCTGTTTTCCATACATATGCTAAATATAGCATGACAATTATCCTTGTGGTATGCCAATGGAGTCTACTCCAGTTTTAATGTTAGTTTTGAATTGAAGTTAATGTTTCTAAAATCCTTCTATAATAAACAATATAAACAAAATAAACAATTATTTGTGAGTGTGTGTGTGTGTGTGTGTGTGTGTGTGTATGTATACATGCATATAAAACACATATTCCTCTGGATACTTAGGCATCAGAAGGGCACTTTGTTAAATTACAGAGGAAGATAAAGTGTATATTACCTAATTAGAGCAAATAGTTGGGATGTTGCTGTTTACTTTCTCATATAAGCACAACTAATACCATTAATTGTTTAAATGCATCTGTAATTTCATTCCAAATATGACAATGAATAACTACAACGTGCAGTTATTGTACTCAGTTTGAACTGCTATAACAAAGTATCTTAGATTGAGTGTCTTCTAAACAACAGGAACTCATTTCCCACAGTTCTGGAGCCTAGAGCTCTGAGATCAGGATGCATGCATGGTCAGATTCTGTTGAGGGCTACTTTTGTATTGCAGATTGCTGACTACTTGACAGAAATGGCTGAATAGGCTGACTGGAGCGTCTTTTATAAGGAGTGATTATTCTTTCAGAAAGGATCCACCCTCATGATCTAATTACCTGCCAAAGGTCCCAATACCATCACATTGGAGGTTGAGATTTCAGCATTTGATTTTTTTTTAATAGTTGTAGATGGAAACAATGCCTTTATTTTATTTATTTATTTTTTTATCTGGTGCTGAGGCTCAAGTCCAGTGCCTCCCATATGTAAGGCAAGCACTCCATCACTGAGCCACAGCCCCAATCCAGCATTTGAATTTTTGGAGGACATAAACTTTCATTCCATAACAAGTTACAAATGATTACATATTCATTTTTCATGTGTTTCCTTTACATTCACAACACTAAAAGGAAGTCACTCTTTATGAAGCAAAACTTCTTGGATTTATTAACTTGAAATTAGTCAACAGCCATTCAACAACATACTGGAAACTTAAAGAGTTTGTGAGTGTTTTCATGTGTGTGGTGTGTGTGTGTGTGTGTAAAGAAAAAGAGAATAAGCATAGAGTTTATGGAGATGAAGATAAAGTCAGATATTTTACTCATTGATATCTGAATTTATTAAACTTACTATATACAACGTTGGGTGTCTTCAGGGAATAAATGGACAAGCTACTTTAGAATTTACTGTTAAGCAACGGACTTCCAATGTAAACAATTGCTAGATTTCCATAGATTGGATTTTTTATGTTTTGGTGACGATGTTCTTGTTTGTTCAATAAAGCAGAAATTCTAGTAGACAGCACTTTTAACCAACAAGTTCCATCAAATCTTTTATTCCTTAGCATACATTTTATCTGATCTTATTTTCACCAAGAGTTAAGATATCTTTTAAAAGAATTTGCTGTCTTAGATAAAGTTTTCCTTTTCCACTTTTTAAGATCTATTTATCTCTCTCTCTCTCTCTCTCTCTCTCTCTCTCTCTCTCTCTCTATATATATATATATATATATATATATATATATGGGTAGGTAGATAGGGCTTATTTCTTAGTTTTGAAGAAGCAATGAATCAATAGAGAAATAGTTTGTCCAGGTTTTTATATAGGGAGCAGGAAAGATAAAGCAAGCATGTACATATATGTACTTGCCTGCATTAATAAGATTGAGTTTGTGACAAAAACCTAACTAATAATGCATTTAATCCACTCAAAAATAATTTAAAAATTGTATAAAAACGTTAGAAAGATATCCAAAGGACTTAAAATCAGCATACTACAGTGATGCAGCCACATCGATATTTACAGCAGCTCAACTCACAATAGCCGAACTATGGAGCCAACCTAGATGCCCTTCAACAAATGAATGGATAAAGAAAATGTGGTACATATACATTATGGAGTATTACTCAATCTTAAAGAATAATGAAATTATGGCCTGTGCTGGTAAATGGGTGAAGCTGGAGAATATCATCCTAGGTGAAATAAGTCAATACCAAACAACAAAAGGGTCAATGTTTTCTCTGATATGAGGATGCTAATTCACAATAAAGGGAGCACTAGGGGGAAAATAGAGGTACTTTGGATTAGGCAGCGAGGAGTGAAGGGAGGGGAGGGGTACAGGGTAGGAAGGATAGAAGAATGAATTGGACATTATTATCCTATGTACATAAATGATTACACAACCAGTGTGATTCTACATCATGTACAACCAGCAAAATGAGAAGTTATACTCCAGTGTTGTATGATGTGTCAAAATGCATCCTATTGTCATATATAACTAATTAGAACAGATTTAAAAAGGTAGAAAGAAAAATGTTTAATCAAAATGGTTAATGAAATTAAGGAAGAGTGAGGAAAATGAGGAAGAACTGTAATGAATGGATATTGAACTCAAAGGAGAATTATGATATTGATGCTAAATATATCTGTAGGGGACATAGTAGGAGGAAAGGAGTGAGATATAATTAAAAGTCCACAAAGTAAGAGAGAAAGAAGAAAAGAGTAGTTAACAGTGAAAACAATAGATTTAAGGAGAAATTCTGGACAGTGAAGGGATTTGAGGGAGATGGAGCCTCAGGGTTTACAATCACCAATATTACTTCTGAAAATCGACAGGGAGAGAGTAGTTTCAGAGGGAAGGATTCTTATTCACCCCACAGAGGACAATGGCTGAGAAAACACACCACATCTCTTAGAAAATCCTATCTTCCCCAACTTGCCCTCTTAAAGTCCAGATCCACCGCCTCATCAGTCAAGTCCCTGGGTGAGTCATGACCAAGATGGCAAATGCACTCAGATTCCCATTTTTACTTGGTGGAATCAGACCTTCTTCATGGTCCTAGATGATCTTCCAACTCTGGATTGACTGTTTAAAGTGTCCACATACTTCCTAAGTAATGGGGTCACAATGCTATGACAAACCATTTTGGTGCCACAAGTAAAGGAAAAAATGGCAATGCTGATGCTGCTTTTATATGCAAAATTTTATATTTTGTTCATTATAGTTGAATATAATATTAATTAACAAATTTAATTTGCATTAATTAATTTCAGAATGTAATCCTGTATATAATTTATCTTGATTACTTATTTCTTAGGCATGTCCTCGGATTTTTGCCAACAAGGATAGTACATCGTTCAGTTCTCTCCCTCCCCAGTCCTGCAGTGTCCTGTAACTATCAAGTAAATGATCAGAACAGATTCCTATTCCTGTTTTCCTATTATAATATTAGCAACCCTGATGGTCAGCTGATTTAGAACTTTGCTCCAAACAGAAAAAGAAAGTAACAGAGTAAAAATCTGTTTTTAACTGAATTCTGAAATCTGAACTAGTTTGAAAAAGTAGTGTAAACAAAACATGGGAGAAAATCAGTGACTGAATACATAATAAAAAATTTGGCTGGGTTTTGTCCCCAGTTCCTGGGAGGTGATCTCCAAATTCTCAGAATTTCCTGAATGATAGGAAATCACCCCCATACTTGATAGATTATGCTAAGGAGATGACTCAGGATGAAAGCAGGTCAAATCAGAAAGAGTCTTTGTTGAGAGGGTTGGAGATTTGAGCCAAGGGATATCAGCCTGAATTCATGGATGGAAGAGGAACTGGAAATTGAAACACTTAGCCAATGATTCTGTCCATCACGTGTACATGATGAGTTCCAATAAAAATCATGGACACCAAAATTCGGGTTAGCCTCTCTGCTAGATGATATATTGTCACAGATTGATGTGGCCGGGGAAAAATTAATGCATGCTAACTCCACAGGAAAAGGATAATCCAGGTTTCCCCTTTGGGACCTTCCTATAATTTGTCTCAACATTGGGTGAACTCTGATTTTTATCTTCCTGCTGTAATAACTCTTGCTTTTAAGCATAGTGCTTTCCTGAGTTGTAAGAGGCATTTCAGCAAATTTTCAAACAGGAAGGTGTAGTGGGAATTCTTGAATTTGTAGCCAGCTTCTCAGGAGTGAAAAAGTCCTGGAGACTGCTGATCTTGCAGCCAGTGCCTGATGTGAGGTCAGTCTTCTGAAGGAAGTTTGGCCTGACTTGTGTTCTTTTTGTCAGAAGTTATTGCAGTAAGAAATTAATGCTTTGTTTTTGATAAACTTTTCTATGTGATTCATAAACCACCTGAAAAGCGTGACTCACAATCACATTTATGAAACATCTTATAAATTCCAAGTTAGTTTGTCCTTTGAACATCCAAAACTCTTGTCAGTACTTGAATTAAAATGCAAGATCAAGAGGCTAGTGACTTTTAGCACAGTGCTTGGTGTGAAGTACATATTTCATATCTTGGTTTAAAAATCAGAAAATAATATATTTGGAATTTTCTAGTGTTTGTAGCAATCAGCTTTTGTTTAAGAGTGACTCTTCCACATGATCTTTTCTTTTGCTTTTAGTCTCATAAATATCAGAATATTTCTGTTCCCTAAGTAGTTGATATATGATATATATCATATATTTTAACTATTAATATAATGTTGACTTTTGTGTGTGTATGTGTGTGTAAAATTCTATGTATTATGTGTAACAACCATTCAACAATTTATTAATTACTGAGATTGTGGACTCTGCCAAATATTTCACTGTTGCCAAAACAATAGTCAAGTAACAATTAGGATTCAGTGAGTAATAGAATTTGTAAGGTAAAATGTAAGGATGAAAATTGAAAAAGACCAAATCATGCAAATCTGAAAAGTAGCATCTATCCCTAATTTGTGCCCAGACTGCTTTTCCTCATATTTATTCAGCTGAGAATCAAAAATATCACAGGCTGTTTGGTATATTTCTATTAAATGACGCTATGGGCAAGTCTTTTCCCCACACCCCACATGCCCAAGTTTGATCAAACTGTTTGTCAATCATACAGCAATTTTAAAACTCTTTTTTGCATGTGTCTTCATCCTATTAATGTTTATGGTAGAAAGTTAAATCATTGATTTGGGGAACAGAGTAGAGAAAAAGTACTCTCACCAGTAATGTCCACAGTGCTCATTTATGCTCCTTTGCTTCTGTTTTAATTTCTTGTATCTGTGTTTCAAAAGTTAGGTACATTAAATATCGTTTTAGCTTAAACCATTTATCATTTATTTATATTTGCTTCACCTAATTTTCATCATGTTTCATCACATTCTAATGTACATGCATCATTGGAAAATAATGGAAGCCCTGCTGAAGCTCACAGGGAGTACTGAAGTTGAAAAGCAATCAATATGGTGTTTTTATAAATTATCGAAAATTTATAGCAAGTGACCTGATAATTAAAAGATCCTCAGTGGAGACATTTTTCCTTCTCTTCTTTTTCATTTCTGCATTCAGAAAAAAATCTTTGTTCTATCTTTACCTATTTTCAGGAACAATATACTGAATTAGAAATTATCTCAAACGTAAGAGAATATGAAGTAACATACAAAGAGGAATAATGAACTTTTCTATACAATTTACATGGCTTATTTTGCTTCTGCTGATCTTTAATAAACTCTGATTTAGAGAAGTTTGTATATTCCAAACCTTGATGTTAATTAACATACAGAAAATTTCATAATTATATGTCACTTACTTAATTCCAAATTGGTAAATATGAACTTTGTATAGTTGTGTATAACCCTTTAGTCTTTGGCTTGAAAATTAGATTGTATTATAAGCAGTATTTATAGATGTAAATACCATTAAAGTTAGAAAATCTTTTGACTCTATGTACATATTCATCTCAGGCTGAAAGTGACTGTAATGTGCTGTGCTGCAGAGTAGATATCACAAGGCCTATCTTCATGTACACAGTAATAATTCTTTTATTATAGGTATTTTAGTGACTGATTACTATTATTTATCTATACCTCAATTCCATATCACAACTTCTGACTTAAATGAATAAGGACAGTTTATTTTTTTTTCTTCAGAACTAATTTAATGTATTCTTAAAGCATTCTGTCTGAATTAGGCAAATACAATATTTTCTTGTGTTTACAGATGCAGTAGCATAGTGCATTTCTGTGCTGCCTTGGGAACTTCCCTGTACTTGACCATGTAGTTACAAACAAAGGCCATCATCACAGACAGTCATAAAGACCATGCAACAAGCCAGGCATTTCCCACAACCTCATACTGGAGCATACATAACCTCAGTAATCAAAATTGTACCTGTGCCACTCACAATTGCAGTATTACATGAGCTACCAATGTGTTCAGGAGTAGCAGTTCAAAGGTGAATAAAACAGAGAAAGAAACCTATGGGGGAGACAGTATCCATCCCCAGGTTAGAGAAAGCCTGATGGTTATGGGAGTAAAACCTAGAAGAAGCACAAGAATCAAGGCAAAGAAGATGACTGAAATTATTCTGTGTGGTTTATCTGACAAATAAATAGCTATTTTGTATCATTTCTGAAATGACTGGGTTCCTCCTTTAGTGGAGGAGCCACTTGTGAAAATTCCAATACCTCCCCTAATGAGTTTAGACTTCAGGAAATGAAGTCATCCTACTGTCTAACTGTATAAATTTCTTGTAGAAATTCTTAGATATTTGGTCAATTATAGGTTTAAATACTGTTTTCAACCAGTAGTAGCATCTTTCCATCAACCAGACAAAGATCTTATCACTCAATCCCTTTCTTTTATATCAGACTAGAATTATTTCAGATCAAGTCCCAGGTAGTATTGAATTTTCTATTTGTATGAATGTCAAAGCACATTTGTATCAATAGCTCATGCAAAACCCTCATGCAGTTCCTTAGAATACAGAGCTCACCATTGTCCTGTCCCAATATTGCACTTTTAAGCAAGTCCTTCAAATCTTCCAACCCCTCCTTATTATTCTGTCATAGGGATCTACTTTTTCCATGACAAAAATAAAGTGTGTTGAGATAGGAATAATAATGGGTATTAATGAAAGAAAGTCTCACTTTGGAGGTTCACAGATTTCTCTTGTAGGCACTACAGTGGCCAAGATGAGAGATGTTCTTCTAATGTTCAAAGTGACAATATGATTCTTTCATTAATTATCCACAGTACAGATGTACAATACTGGATCATTTAAATAATAAATAGAGGAAAGGGGTAACAAAGAATAAATGGAGGGAAATACAGAGAATAACACAAAATTCATAATTCATTTCATATAATGATGTTGTCTCCAGCCCTCAAAGTCCCCAAATCACCTTGCCTCCTGCTCTCTCCCAATAGTCTGGACACAGTACTATAGAATCCTGGACCTGACCCGCAATTGTCCGTACGGTCTATATTTAAGAAAGGAATGCCCAGCAAGAAGCAGCTTCTTTCTTTCCTTTCCAAACTTCTTTCCTCTCTGTAAGTTTATGATGTCTAACAATGATTAATGCTTAACATAATATATTCCCAAACATTACCTCCTCCAGGGAAAAACTTACATCTCATTCATAATATACTCACATATACTGGCAGATCAATTAGAATACTACCAATGCACAGCACTGTGCTGTTTCCTTCCTCTATACGTTTTTATATAAGTAACTCATTTTATTTTTTTTTATTTTTACAGAATGCATTTTGATACATTACACAAATGGGATACAACTTTTCATTTCTGTGGTTGTACACACTGTAGATTCGCATTCATGTCCACATACATGTACATAAGGTAATGTTATTTGTCTCATTCCACTATCTTTTCTTCCCCCGTGCCCTAGCCCCCTCATTTCCCTCTATGTAATCCAACTCTCCTCCATTATTACCTAATCCCACCCTCCTGTTTTGTATCAGTATCCACTTATCAAAGAAAACAATTGGACTTTGGTTTTTGGGATTGACTTATTTCACTTACCATGATATTCTCCAACACCATCCATTTACCTGCAAATGCCATAAATTTATTCTTTATGGTTGAGTATTATATCATTGTGTATCTATACCACAGTTTAGTTTTCCATTCATCTGTTGAAGAGCACCTAGTTTAGTTCTACAATGTAGGTACTGTAAATTGAGCTGCTATAAACATTGATGTGGCTGTATCACTGTAGTATGCTGATTTCAAATCCTTTGGGTATAGGCCAAGGAGTGGGATAGCTGGCAGAAATGGTAAATCCATTCCAAGTTTTCTAAGGAATTTCCATACTGCTTTCCAGAGTGGCTGCACCAATTTGCAATTCTATCAGCAATGTATGAGTGTGCCTTTTCACCCACATCCTTGCCAACACCTATTATTGCTTGTATTCTTGATAATAGCCATTCTAATTGGAGTTAGATGAAGTCTTAGGGTGGTTTGATTTGCATTTATCTAATTATTAGAGATGTTGAACACTTTTTCTTGTATTTGTTGATTCTTCTGTGAAGTGTTTGCCAAGTTCCTTAACTCATTTGTTGATTGGATTCTTCTTGTTTTTGGTGTAAAGTTTTATAAGTTCTTTATAAATTTTGGAGATCAGTGCTCTATCTGAAGTGCATGTGGTAAAGATTTTCTCCCACTCTCTAGGCTCTCTCTTCAGATTATTGATTGTTTCCTTTACTGAGAGAAAGCTATTTAGTTTGAATCCATTCCATTAATTGACTCAGTTTTATTTCTTGCACTCTAGGAGTCTTGTTAAGGAAGTCTAATCCTAAACCAACATGATGAAGATTTGGTCCCAAATTTTCTTCTGTTTGATTCAGGGTCTCATGTCTAATTCCTATGTCCTTGATCCATTTTGATTTGAGTTTTGTTCAGGGTGAGAGATAGGAGTTTAATTTCATTTTGCTGCATATGGATTTCTAGTTTTCCCAGCATCCTTTGTTTAAGAGGTTCTCTTTTCTCAATTTTATGTTTTTGGCACCTTTGTCTAATATTAGATAACTGTGTTTATATGGGTTTTTCTCTGTGTTTTCTATTCTGTCTACCTGCCTATTTTGGTGCCAATACCATGCCATTTTTGTTACTATTTCTCTGTAGTATAGTTTAAGGTCTGGTATTGTGATACCCCCTGCCTCCTTCTTCCTGCTAAGGATAGTTTTGGCTATTGTGAGTCTCTTATTCTTCCAAATGGACTTCATGATTGTTTTCTCTATTTCTGTAAGGTACATCATTGGGATTTTAATTGGGATTGCATTGAATTTGTACAGCATTTTTGGTAGTATGGCCATTTTGACAATATTAATTCTGCCTAACCAAGGACATGGGAGATCTTTCCATCTTTTAAGGTTTTATTAAATTTCTTTCTTTAGTGTTCTGAAGTTTTTATTGTAGAGGTCTTTCACTTCTTTTATTAGATTGATTCCCAAGTATTTTTTTGAGGCAATTGTGAATGGAGTAGTTTTCCTAATTTCTCTATCAGAGAATTCATCACTTATGAATAGAAATGCATTAGATTTATGAGTGTTGATTTTATATGCTGCTACTTTACTGAATTTATTTATTAGCACTAGTAGTTTTCTGGTGGAGAGTGTTGGATCCTCTAAATATAGACTCATGTCATTGGCAAATAGTGATAGTTTGAGTTCTTCTTTTCCTATTCATATCCCTTTAATTCCTATTGTCTGTATAATTGCTCTGGCCATTGTTTCAAGGACTATGTTGAATAGTTGATATTGATGTTCTTTCAGACCTTGAAATATGTTGTTCCCGGCCCTACTAACTTTTAGGGTCTGGGCTGAGAAATCTACTGATATCCATATTGGTTTCCCCCTATACCTAATCTGATACTTTTCTCTCACAATATTTATAATTCTATCTTTATTTTGTAGGCTGGACATTTTCATTAAAATGTGCTTTGGTGTGGATTTCTTGTAATTTTGTATATTTGGTGTCCTTTAAGCCTCTCATATTTGATTATCCATTTCATTCTTCAGGTTTGGGAAATTTTCTGATATTATTTCATTGAGTAGATTCTTAATTCCATTGTTTTTTCTCGCTGTGCCTTTTTCTATCCTAGTGATTCTTAAATTTGGTCTTTTCATGATATTCCACAATTCTTGGAAGTTCTATTCATGATTTCTTACCATATTCTCTCTGTGGTCAACTTTATTTTCAAGATTAAATATTTTGTCTTCATTGTCTGAGGTTCTTCCAAATAATCTACTGTGTTTGTAATGCTTTCTATTGAGTTCTTAATTTAGTTTATTGTTTCCTTCATTTCAAGAATTTGTTTTTTTTTTAGAATCTCTATCTCTTTATCAAAGTGTTCTTTTGCTTCCTGTATTTGCTCTTTTAACTGTTTATTGAAGTGATCATTCATTTCCTGACTTTACTCTCTTATCTCATCCTTTGCTTTGCAGATCATTTTAATTATGCACATTCTGGACCCTTTTCCTGACATTTCTTCTGCCATGCTGTCATTAAATTTTATTAATATAGCATCTTGGTTTGTTTAGGGCACTTTCTTCCCGTTTTTCATGTTCATGTATGTTCCCCTCTAGCATTGCAGATATGAGGTATTGCAGTTTTCCCCCATAGATTTATAATGACCCTACAGGTTTCCTATACCTCACCTTTAAGGGGGAGATCAATATTAGCTGTACCTAATACAAACAGTATGCAGTCTTAAACCAAATAGCCCCTATGAAGACATTAACAGTGTTGTAATAAACAGAGAGGATGAGTTTGATGATTATCTGCAGTATAACCAATAGGTTTGTAGTGAGATCTACAATTTCTAGTGGTGGACAAATACAATGGGGAGGGGTGTAAGATGTAACTGTTAATGGGTTAAGAAGAGAATAATAGAGGTACTAGATCATAGGAAGTGTGAAAGTGGAATCAAAAGAAGTTGGTTGTTAGCATGAAAAGAGGGAGGAAGAAACTCTGAGAAAATAGGTAAATAAGAGGAAAATAGATACAGTGAGAAAAATAAAATATAAAATACAAAGAAAAAACATCTACAATAAAACGGTCACATACTATTTAGACCTCCTGCTTCAGTAGCCTGATGCATGAGAGGTACTTGACAAGGAGTTGCTAGTCTCCAGCAGGTGTCCCAGGATGGGAGCTGCCTCACCTAAAAATGGTGGTTTTCACTTTGGGGATAATCCAAGATGGCTGCACCAGCTTCTGAACTCCTTGGTAGGTGGGGAGCCACAGTGGGCAGAGGCTCAGGAGCTGAGGTCCTGAAGCCCCCAGTTGGGCCATGGGTGATCCCTCCTTTATACATTTTTATATTTAAGATTGTGTTGTGCCAAATGTATGCTTGCTTCTATCTTTGTAATAACACTGTATATTTGATGATGAAGTTGTAATTTATTGCATGTATCTCATGAATATTTCACATAAAAATGATATCACTAATGACATCACTCCTTACCCTTAGAACTCAGGTAACAATTCATAGGGCTAGCCTTTGCAAAAATCAAGGTAACGGATATAGCAATGTGCTTAGAATCATGCACCCTAATTGATGTTTTAAGGGGACTAGTTAGTATTTATTAAAATAAAATATTAATGAAAATGACTTCAGTCAATAAAATATGAATTTTTTCAGAAACTCAACTTTTTCTTAGCAATTTTATATTATAGATGTTCAAAGGAGCACATTAATGATTTGGCAGTTTCAAATGATGGATAAATGATTAACTAGAACATTTAAGAGAATAAATGAAGACATTACCAACAAATGTAATAAAGAAATTTTCATTTTAAGCCATAATGTTTCATTTTAAGAAGAAACAAGTAAATTCTAGAATAACTTTGTGTATTTTTAGTTATTATGTATACTACCTTATCCTTCTGAACATGGCAGTAGATATTAATTACACTTGACCAAAGAATTTTCAGTTACATAATATGATCTGCAACCACAAATAATATAGTTATTCAAAGATGATAATATAAGAGTTAATTAATAAGACTGGCTACATATATATTTCCAAAATATAGCATTAAGGTTACATTATTCTATGACAACCATGAGAAACTCAATAAACAAAGAAATAATTTTGGATATTTTCATTACTATCTCTATCGTAATGATCTGCCAAGTGGTTTGCCTCTCCCACGTCTCCCATTCAGGGGGGCCTAATTGGTCCTCCTTTAAATTCAGGTCAATCAATTCCAATTTCTGGAACCAATTTCACCTCAACATGGAGAAAAATAAATATACAATCTCTAAGTCAATTTTTCTAAGTTCTTCAAGTTGACCTTGCTGTAATTCTTCTTAAACTTTGCTCTCTCAGCTTCCTCACTGAGGGAGGTTACTAGGTACCCCGTCCTTTCCTGGTGTTCTAGATTCTTAAGGTTCAGATTTTCTAAGCCTATTCTATTACTTTGAGTTTCATTTCTAAACTCTATTCTAATTTGAGTTTTCATTTCTAGGTGAATAAACACTGATTTTACTAGTGGGTTTCTTAACTCCCTTCTTAGATACAAATTAATTTTTTATGCAAAAGAGATATATGGATTCTATCTAACAGAGCTCTTCTGCATTCCTTAGTTTTCATCTTTTTTTCAAATATATGTATAAAGTATATACACACACATATATATAGTGTGTGTATGAAGAATATGAATTTTATAAATTACACAAATGGCTATGTTTTTGTAAATAAATTGCTAGATGGGAGAATTGAAGTAGATTTGGGCCAAACTTGTTGCTAATATACTTATATATCAAGGAGTGTTTAATTTGATAAGTATTTTTATTATTGATGCACAAATCTGGGAAAATAAGTCAATAAATTAACTACGGTTTCATCATTGATTAAAAAGATGCTAAGAGGTATAAAAAGGTTAAGAAATAAAGAAAAAATAAAATTAATTTCCAGTTTCCTGAGTAATATTGTATTTCAAGTAATCGAAGAAAAATATTTATACAAATAAAACAGATGATTCTGCCGGGAAGAGAACAAATACAATTCCCACTATTAGATTTTGGAGAAATATCTTCCCTGGTGCAGAACTTGTTTAAAGCCAGATACCATACTTAGTGGCATTTTGGGAGTGGAGTGGTTGAGAGTGTATGACCAAGTCACACTTGGCTCCCCACCATCAGCACAGCCTGAGAATCTGCTAATTGCCAAGGTGTAACCTATTCTGCAATCATATCTTTATACCTTATCAGTCAATCGTAAAATTTCAAGAAGAAGTAATTCAAGATCATACCACCTCTCTGCTTGATTCTTTCAAAGTATCTTTCCCTTGTCCTGGGGGTTAAACACTTTGGGTACCCCATTAGTTGTGAACAAAAATCATGATTCTTTTTCTCAAATAAATGCTTTCTTTACTTAAAAGCATAGTTTAGTTCTTTTTGGTCCACCCCAGTTAAGAATTTAGTTAGACCAATTGAAAAGAATAGACAACCCAGAGACAAACCCACACATTTATACATTTATAGTCATCTCAACCTTGACAAAGTTTCCAAGAATATACACTGAAGAAAAGATTCTTTTAAACAAAAGGTGCCGGGAAAACTGTTTATCTATGTGTAGAAGAGTAAAACTAGAACCTTATTTCTCACAGTGCACAAAAGTCAAGTCAAAATGAATCAATGACCTAAGAATAGACCAGAAACTATGCAACTCCTGGGAAAATGTAGGGTCAACCCTCCAGCATATAACAGGCAATGACTTTCACAGTAGGAAACCTAAAGCTCAGGAGACAACGCCAAGAGTTAATAAATAGGATGGCATCAAATTAAAAAGCTTCTACACAGCAAAGGAAACAGGAATGTGAAGAGAAAACATATAGAAGAGGGAAAATTTTGCTAGCTACTCTCCTGACAGAGGATTAATATGAAGAATATTTATATTTAAAAAAAAACTCAAAATGCTTAACAACAAAAACCAAGTAACCCTATTAACAAATAGACAAATGAATAAAATGGACACTTTTGGGGGTTGATACTGGGAATTGAACTCAGGGACACTCAATCACTGAGCCACATTCCTTGTCATATTTTGTATTTTATTTAGAGACAGGACCTCACTGAGTTCCTTAGTGCCTCACTTTTGCTTAGGCTGACTTTGAAATCATGATCCTCCTGTCTCAGCATCCTGAGTTAAACAGACCTTTTCAAAAGAAGAAATACAAATGATCAACATATATATGAAGAAAATTTTTTCAACACCATTAGCAATTACGGAAATGCAAATCAAAACTACACTGTGATTTCATCTCACACTACTTAGAACGGCAATCCGTGAGAACACAAATAATAAATGTTAGAGAGGATGTGGAGAAAAATGAACTTTCACAGTTTGATGGGACCATAAATTATTACAACCACTATGGAAATCCCTGTGGAGGTTTCTTAAAATACTAGTCAGGGAACCACCATATGACTCAACTCTACCACTACTCAGTGTTTATCCTGAGGAATTAAAGTCATTATAGTATAGTGATATATGCATACTCATGATTATAACAGCACAATTAATAATAGCCAAACTATGGAATCATCAGATACATGAATACAGAAAAGGTGGTACATACACAGCACATATACCACCGCAGGAATATGGATGCAGAAAATGTGGTATATGTACAAAATGAAGTTTTATTCAGCCATAAAAGATGAGATTATGTCATTTGCAGGAAAATGGATGGAACTAGAGAACATTATGTCTATCAAAATAAATCAAACTCTGGTCAAGGGTCCTTCTCATATGTGGAAGCTAGAGGGGAAAAAGGAAAAGAAAGTGGGATGGGGAGAATCTCCTGAAAATCAAAAGAAGATCAGTAGAGGAAAGAGATCAGAGAGGGGGAGTTGGGGAGGGAGGGGGGAAGTTTGGGAGAATGATATTGTCCAAATTATATTGTTATATTGTGTGCATATACAAATTGTAACAACAGATCCCATCATTATGTACAACTATAAGGCACCAATTAAAAAATGTGGAAAGAGGGGAGAAAACAAGAAATATCCAAGAGGGACTTTTCAACATTAGTGGTATATTTTTTTAAATGAGTTGAAACATAGGCAAACCCAGTTAGATAAATTTTAGCAAGTGTATACCTTTAGGCTCTTTCATAGAAACATCTGAATTATTTTTAAGTGAACTAAAGAGGTATCCTTTAGCAATATAGATTGAAAAATAGAGTAACATTTTAAAGAATAGAATATTTTGACTACTGTTTTTTTGCTTTGTTGTTTTATATTTGTTTAATTCTTTATGCTATTGAAAATTTTAGGGGAAGTTAAAATATTCTAATCTATAAAATAAATTAAAACTTTTAGTTGGTTATATATAAATAGTTAAATGGTCAAAATAAAATTCAGCTGATTTTTCATCAACCATGGACAAAATTGTTAACATACAGTTTGTGAGGATTAATAAGATAGTAGGGATTTGAAATTTTTGTTACTGAACTTTCAATCTATTAAACAGAAAATTCTTAAAATACTACTGAAGCACCATGGGGATGTATATACATACCAGTAGCGTGGGAGGAACACAGGCTTAAGGGTAAATAAAGTGAGTTTGAAATAATGGCTATGGCTCATTTCTATTGTGTAAGTTTCAGATAGGTTAGCTAACCTCACCACAGTTCATTTTCTCATTCAAGTATTGAGAAGACATTAAATGAATTCTTGCATACAAAATCTCTTAATGCATTTTCTGGGATATGTGTGTTAGTGTTTCTCTCTTCTGTTTTCTTGTTTTTATTCAATGATTTCCTAAATGTTCTTCAAATTAGTTCTCCCCTCTATCTATCTCTCTGTCTCATCTCTGTCTCTATCTATCTCTCTTTCTCTTTTATTTTAGACTGGGTCTTATTTTGTTTCCAACTCACAATCCTCCTGCCTCAGTCTCTGCAATGACTGGAATTACAGATGCATACCATCACTCTGTGGAACATCAGTGTTCCATGATTTCCTTAGTGAGTCAATTCTCTACATATGCTTTTGCATATGCATCTTGTACTAGTAATTGAATATTTTTACATTAAACGTTTCTATGTATTCATTAGACAAGAATGATTCCTATTTTATCTAATTCACCCTTTTTTATTATGAATAACTGGTGTCCATTAGAGTCTATTGGAGTCATGTTAAGAATTCTTCTCTTTTGAAGTGGAAGGGTCTGTGGATGAAAGTGTATTTCTTATTGATTAAGACTCTATCAATTTTCAAGTTGAGAGAGAAAAATAATGGTTTCCAACTTTTATTGTACTTATTACTACTACAGAAATGTACATACACAAAAATAACAACCAGAAACTTTACCTGCCATTCATTCTTGCTTCCTCCTGGCTTTGCCTCTGGCACATACTCCCCTCTGAGTCATTGGACTACTTTAATGCTCTGCCCAGTAACCATATTTTCTACTTTTTTAACATTTATTTAAAAAGCTCATATTATTTTCCCATGAATTCTTTCTAAAACATCTGGTTTCTGCATGTTTATTCCTATAGGAGTTTTTGAAAATACACTGTCATAGTATTCTGTTTGTATTCCAGTCATTGCAAAAATATGCTTCTCTGGATAAATACCTTGAGACTGAATAATTGCTCTCTCTAGTGCTAAACAGGCTGTGGTACATAGGAAGTGCTCAATATGCTTTTATTAGATGATTGAATAAAAAGTGAAAAAATTGGATAAAAAATTGAAAATTATTTCACATTTAACAAAAATTTCCAACCTGTCAACCTTCGCTGGATTACATAGAATAAACTTTTGCCTAATTTGTAAGCATTTTACTTAAATTCTGATTTTATTATTGACTCACTTATTTCCCAAACTATTAACATAGGTCACTTTGACAAAATTAAGTCTTGAAAAACACATTTGACCATTAAGGCAGTGTAAAGCATAATGATAAAAAAGTACTGTTTGTAGAATATAATTACTTTCCATGTAAATTAAATATATTCTACTTCAGATATAACTGTATTTTTATGTTTATTTTTCATTCATATTTTCTTTTCTGTTTCACACAGCAGTAATGGCAAATATTTAAATATACTGAAAATAATCTGTTTGAACTGCTGGGTTCATTTCTTCTCATGCCCATGAGCAGTACAGGTTATGAGCCCTGAACTATATAGAAACTCCCCTCAAGTAGAGAGGAGAGCTGCCATGCATCCTGTTCCTTGTTTTGTTACATTCAAATAGGTAACTGGAAAGGATTGGCAAATGGGAGCATGCAGAAAAAAATTTATATGTATATATATGTTATTGTGTAAAGTTTTTTTAGTTAATGAAAACCATTATGAACAATTATTCATAAGGAGTGAAAGTGTGTTTGTTAATAATATGTTTATTTTGATGATAAGAACTTTCTATGTGTTAATCATTATTCTTTGTACTTGAATTTAAGAGTTGGAAATACAATATTGAAAGAAATGTAGTCCCAGACAGGTTTCAAAGAACAAATGAGAAAGAAATCCAGTAGAAATGCTCTTTCTGGAAATAATTGTTCTGGCATATCACAAACAAAATTTATAGTTGTACTTTTCTCATAGGAAGCAAAAGCAGAAATATGTGCATATAAGATAAAGAAAGAGAAGGAAAACAACAAGAATTCACAAGGGATTTATAAATGGAAAAAAAAAAACTATAGATTTACATGATATAAATGACTAAAATAAAGTTTACATTATTGCTTTCAAAAATTAAGAGTTTGTTAAAACCTTTCTTAATTTCTAGCTCATTTCCTCCCTGACTAACTTTGCTACTAGAGTCTTAAGCCACAGGCCCAACTAAGTGGTCCCAACAGATCAGACTTGGCCAGTTGCCCAGTTGACCAAACAGGAGACTTACTGTGGTAAATGCAAGAAAGGAATTTATTCAGATAGCCATTCTAGAAATGAGCAAGGGACCAACATGCTAAGCCCTGTCTTCTGGGGTCCTGACAAGAGTTTGGGGGTTATACAAAGAAGGAGCAAGATTAGGGGGCTTGCATAGTGGTGGTTATCTCAGAATAAGTCATGTGAAAGTTCATCAGTGATAAAGTTGCTGATGCTTTGTTTGGGTAGTTATTACTTTTGTAGGACAATTGTCATTGACAATCTGTTGATTATGATATCCCTGCAAATCTTGAAAATATCTTAATTAATCTTATTTTGGTGTCTTCTGCCTCAAAGGGGGAGGATTACCCATTTTAGACAAACACTCCTTACATGACTTACATGTCTATATGCAGAGTTGAGCAGGAATCTGATCCAAAGTTGAAGGTATCACAAGAAGACAAATGCAATAAGAAAGCAGTGATTCTGCCCTACAGATGATTGGTTGGTCATCTGTAGGCCCAAGTGTGGAGTCAGTGCTTTTAGTAAAAGAAGACTTTAACTCCCTTTTACTACTATTCTAGAGAAAGGAACTTGATCTACCTTGTGTGAGGGTAGCTTAATCAGGTATGAAACATAGTTCTCAAAACCAGCTTTTAAATTACCTTTCATTTCAAAACATTATCTTATACATTATCTCACTTTGAAATATGTTTTAGATAGTTTATATAGTATCTTACTTTGAATATCTTAGTATTTTACCCCTTAAAAAGAAACCCTGTACTTAAATATTATATAATGTATGTAGTTGCTCATAAAGTTCACTGAACATCTTCTATTTCTTTTTCGGCTTAGTTTGTTTCCAAATTTAGAACTAAAAACTCTCTTTAAGTTGAACAAATTCTTGCTAATGGGACAATTAGGTAATGAGAAATTTTGGGGAGACACTTTATATCCAAACCATAAAAATAGCAGAAAGTTAGTCTCAAAGTATGAAACATCATAGCAAAGTCATTATATTTTTCTTTGTTTCATGATTTTGAAAAAAGTAATATTGGATGACTTGATTTTAAAACAGATCAGGTAATTCTCAATTAAGTTTTTAAATTCTGATGCAAAATTCCCAGATAAACAATGCTACTTAACCTTACCGCCTCAGTTTCTCTATTCCTGAAAAGAGAATTGATTGGCCTTCCTGAAGTGTTTTAAGAATTAATTAGTTTATACTTGAAAGCACATTTAATGTGAAAGGTCCCATTTACATGCAAAGTGTTTTTAATCAGTAAATGCTAGATTCAGCAGTTTGCTTTTACCTTGTAAACTACTAGCAACCTTTAAGCAAACAACTAAATTACATGTCATTTGTGATTTCTTTACTATCTCTTTAATACATATATTCAAACTGCCTTTAAAAAGTTTGCAACAAATAATCCTTTTCTCCTCCTTTTTGCTAAAAATGTAGCATACAAAGTTCTGAAGCTATTCTTTTGTGTTGCCTTATTTCCTCTATTTTTGAAAATCTATGTTGTTTGCTGTGTTGTAATATGATGGATTGTATTACTAAAGTAACCAACTGATAAATCAAATTGTGACTTGAATTGTCACTCCATTACTAATAGATTTTCAGGAGAAATGCACAATTTGCAAACATATTTTATGAAATATTATCTACTGTAATTCTGTGCAAATTCTCAAACTTATACAGTGTTGCTTTCATTTCAAGGGAAAATGTGAAGCTCATGCTTATGGCTCCACCGTGGAGCTGAGTCAAGTAACTGCAAGCTTTAGAACTCATCTTACAAAATAGGAATCCAGTCAGAAAGACCAACCTGATTTTTAGTTGTTCTCCCCACTATATAGGTAGTGGAATATTTCAAATAATATAACAAATAAATACAAACACGTGTCCTGTCAAAGGGAGAGTGAATCTGTCTTGAGATTTTCATTTCAACAGCAAACACTGGGGAGAAAAAAAGATGGATCAGTAGAATTCTGGAAGCTTACTTCTGTATTTTATAGTAAGGTATTCTAGAAGTCTTTTGGAAAATGCATCTATGTCTACTCACTCTGATTTTTTTTAAATTTCATTTAACTTTCAAAAACTGTTCTGCATTTAGATAGTTTTCTTCTTTTCCCAAACCATTTCTTATATATATTTTCCAACAAAGAAGTTTAATACCACTACATCTGACATTATTCAGTAGTGAACTATATAAAGCACACTTATTTTTAATGCAATTTCTATAAAAAGAAATAACTTTCTATGTCTGAAAATTATCAAAATGAATAATTCTATAGTGATTCAGTGTAACAAAATTTACTGTTAACTTCTTCATTAGAATATTTTTACATTTATTTATAATTTATTGCATCCTTAAAAGCACTTAAATTTTGAGAATGAAAAAAATGATAAAAACTTGAATTTCTGATTTTATAAATGTTTTCTTTAAAGAAAAAAAATTCATTAACTAATCTTTCTTCTCAATATGAATTTATTTTTGACACGTATCATTTTTCAGATGTTTAAATTTTCTACATTGCTTCTGTACAAATAGTTTTAAAACAGGTCAACCTACTTTATATGAGTAAACTACAGTGTTCTTAATCCAGGTTACTAATTTAAAGTCCCTATGTTGATTCAAAAGTATTAATTTGATTAACATCAGATATACTTAGTGGTTAATTTTGCATATAGCTAAGTACTACGTAACATAAAAAATGTACAACTAAGTCATTATAATATTGCATATTATTATAATATTTGGTTCTTCAAATTAGAAAAATAGGTGTTCACTGATTATTTCATTATTCTTTATTTTAAATTCTACCACCTCATATACATGGCCCATTCACTCTCTTTCTACAGTTGATTCAAGAAAAGAAATATATATCTTTATGCTAGAAACCTCAAAAGGAAAGTGACCATTAAATTACAATGGCATCCTTAGGATTTAAATAGTAATAATGAATAATTAATTATTAGTAATATTAATAATGATATTTTGTTCAAATAATTATTAATATTATTACTACTAATAATAATTATTAGTATGACATCTTGTTCAGAAAATGTTAAATATTGGCCAATATGATGAGCTAAAAAAGGGAGTCGATCAACTGTAAGATTTTATAATTTAAGTATTAATTGATATAATTCTTGCCTGCTCTTTCATTTTTTGGAGGGGTGGGTACTAGGGATTTAACTCAGGGGCACTCAACCACTGAGCCACTTTCCCAGTCTTATTTTGTATTTTATTTAGAGACAAGGTCTCACTGAGTTGCTTAGTTCCTCGCTTTTGCTGAGGCTGGCTTTGAACTCTAGATCCTCCTGTCTCAGCCTCCCGAGACTCTGGGATTACAGGCATGCATCACCTTACCCAGCTTGCTCTTTCTTCTTAAACTACTATATTTACAACCTGTCCCCTAATCCCATCCATTCCAAGCTACATATATTTCTCCTATTTGCCTCTTTCTCTCCCACTCCATCCTTATTTACTGAGAGTGGAAATTCCCAGCTTCTTCCCTCTCCTCTCTGGTCTACAGTTTATTCTTCACTACCCACTTGAAAGTGTGGATGGTTTGCCCCAGTGGGACAAACTTAAAAAATATCAATCAATCATATTACCCATAAACTCAATGCTGTTCCACGTCTTCTCTTCTGAACACCTCAAAAGAAATTTTACCTTTGTTTTAGTGCTAATACTTGAGCAAGTGTATCTATAATTTCATGCAGTGTGCTCTTGAAAGTTTATTGCTTCATCTCAGATGAGGTGTACTCTATTTTTGTGCATATTTCTGCTAATTATTTGCCTTTATTATTATTTGTATAAATTCTACTGAGACTTCTTATTAAAAAAAAAGATAATGGCTTATTTATCTTGTTCTCCAGGTGGTAGTTGAGTCCTGGCTTTTATGCTTACTAACTCTGTGACACTTAGTAAGGTATGTGACATCTACATTATCTCAAAATAGGCTTCTAACTAAAATTAAAAGAAGGACTATATTAATATCTTAGAATAGTGTTTGAGACAGCATGCAAATTTAAAATGAATGCAAATTGATATTATCGATGCTATTCTTACTATTATTTGTGTTTTTCTCCATCTATCAGTATATGGTTTATAAAAGGCACTCAATAAATATTGCTGAATTTAAATGAGAGAAGCAAGGAGGCTTAATTGTTCATCAAAGCAAGCAATGATCACCAAAATTATCATCATTATCATCATCACCTTCAAACATTCAACATGAAAAAAATATGTTAGCTAAATAAATAACAAGATAAATTATTTACATCTATAGTACTGGTAATCAATAGGAGTATTGTTTCACATAGTTCTAGTTAATAAGTGATTCAGCACTGTAAATTTACATAAGAGCCATGTGCCATGTGGCAAGAATAGTATTTTAAATATTTACGGTTACAACAAACATGTGTCTTAATGTTTCCTGGGTAGTGCCAATTTCTAAAATGATTGTTCAACCATTATGCCCAGCAAGTTCACAAGAGCACATGAGATATAGGAATTTGACAGTGTTGATAATTCAGTTATTAACTTTGGTAGTGCTAGACAGGTGTTCATAAGGTTGTTTTATTTACATTGTATATGTCTACAGTAAATCGTATTTAAAAAGGAACATAAAATTCCATACAACATTTCAAAATCCATCTTTTAGACTCCTCTATTTTGAGGCAGCATGAAATTCCAATCTGGAGATAAGAAATTATGGTTCCAGTGACTTTACTATTTTGCATATTTAATTCATCTGAATGCAATTATTTTATTCAACTCTAATTCAACACTTATTTCCATTAATTGTTCCTGAATATAAAATATGAATGAATTTGACTTAGTTTTTTCCCGTCTTTCTCTTCATACGAGCTTAGGATTCATTCATTAGATTCTGAACAAGTGATAGCTAATGTGTATTAATGATTGAATATAAAACATATAATCCATTACACAAAATTACTTGTATTGATTTAATCTTATTGGAAGACATATATGTATTGGTTTAAATTTTAGGATGTATTTCTATTTTATTTAGTCAAAGAGAGGTATCTACAAACTGATTTATTTGCCTACATGCATACTTAATATGCATGCTTTATGAAATGCTGGTAATAGGAATGCCTCATTTCCTGCATACATACTTGTCCATCATACCATACTCTAAAAATAAAATGCAAAAAAGCTCTCTACTTAGCAGGAATTAAAATTTCTGATTCTAAGTAGTAGTTTTAGTACAGGAACAATTTTGTTTGTTTAATTTGTTCTCTGCTTATATTGCTAACAGCTCCTTCTCTCCAAAGATCAAACTGATTGAATTGCAATGTGTAAATTATAGACTAAAGGTCCAAACAGGAAAAAGTCAAAAGGATAAGGCAAAGACATTTTTTTTTTACTCAACTCCTGTGGCTCCATAATCCCCTGCTGTTAATAAATCTCCTCAAATCCTCTTTTATAAAGTGTCTCTTCTCTAGCCCCTCTTTCCCATTCCTGCTGCTAACATCTTACTCTAGGACCTCATCATCTCATGACTGAATTACTCAAGAGTCTCCTGACTGGTGTCCTTATTTTCAGTCTTTTCTCAAGGCAAACTATACTCCATTAACACAGACATGGGAATTCTCCAAAATATACTATTTTATGTACAAATTTCTTACATGGCTCACTATAATCTATGTACAGGATGGCAAGTAGATTTGACATGATTGCCACCCCCAGTCTACAGCCAGGCTTATATGGGAGTCCTGGGTGGAAAATGGTTTTCAGAATTACAAGGGTAGAGAACATGATTGATTAGTGATGTATGCAACACAGGTAGAGATGGGAATTGCAGCCTGTACAAAGTGAACTTAACAGTTCTAACAGACTATAACCTATTTTTTCAATCATCTCAAATGGAACATGGGTCTACATAGGTGAATGTGCTTGAGATTTGAAATAAGGGTATACATTGTGTAGAAAAATGAACAATAAATTATATCATTTTTCCTGCTTTGAATTACTAGATATATGTGACTTATTAGGTTATATAGTACATCCCCATGATAATAGAATTTTGGTAAAAATTAAATGTGTGAATATATTTATATTATTTAGAAAAATGCCTGACATATAACAAATTCTTTAACATCCAACTATCAGAATTGTTATCATACTTTACAGCACCCACTGAGGTTTGTACATATACATCACTTTGAAAAGAAAATTTTTTTTTTCAGTACTTAATATTGACCCAGGACCTTTCACATGTTAGGAAAGCCCTTTGCCACCACATTACAACACCACATCTTTTTATTTTGAGACAGGATACTGCTAAGTTTCCCAGACTGGCCTCAAACTTTCTATCCTGCCTCAAGTAGCTTGGATTACAGACATGTGCAACCATGTTGTCAGGAAAAGAGAAAAAATTTAATGTATTTCCTATCATATTTCCCACCACTACATATATAAAAGCAGGTATCTACATATACAGACATAAAGACATATGCACATATAAACATATAAAATAATGTATAAAATGCACATATGTGATATGTATTTATACAAATTGTATGTGCATATATACATAAATATCTATGTACTATTTATATATAAATATAGCCATATGGAGAAATTGTCAATTATTTCATTTCCTGCCACAGTTACAATTTAAAGACAATTAAATAAAAAGAATAAAGTTCTGGGAGAGAAGAGAGAAACTGATCTTTTAAGGACTGTTCTTTTAATATTATGCCAGATCACATACCAGGCACCATCTCCCTTCAATACATTTGCATTTATTATTTCCTTCACTTGAAGGGCTCTTTCCTAAACATATTCCTGGTTTTCCCTTCTCAGTCAAGGCTTCCTCATTTCCATCTTCTCACTGAGGCCTTCCCTGTTTGCTCTATTTCTAAATTCCTCCTTCTTGATACTACATGCCCTTATTTTGGCTGTTTTTCTTTTTCCCTCTACCATATGAGTCATTTTCTGTACATATGTTTTTATTTATTGTCTTCCTTCCCATACTGGAATATCTTATATTAGGACAGAGAACTTTGTTTCATATCTACATTATCTAAAAGATGGGCTTATTTATAGTAAGAGTGTAATAATTATATGGAAAATAAATGAAGGAAATGGTTTAGTTGAAATCAACAGACATCTTCAGTTATCCAGAAAGAAAAGGATTACTTATTAATCTTCCACACTCCATAGGGATCTTGAGTTACCTGTAAAGACTTAACGAACTATAGATAGGCCTTTAACATCATACAGAATATTTTAAAATTTTAATGTAAAACTATGTGTAAAAGGATGAGGATGAAGATTGACTCATTAATATTGATTATAATAAAAATTATCAATGTACACAAGCTCACATTTTGTTATTTAGCAAATATTTGGAGTTGTTTTTAGGAAATAGTAAGATCTAAACTATTCCAGAAAATAGGCACACAAGAACTCATGGGAAGACCTCCAGCTGATCTGACACCCTGAAATAGAGGAGGAAGGTAAATGAAGGTGAACATGATCTCAGTATATCCCACCTTCCATAAAGGCAAGAAGAGGAGAAAAGGTAGATGACTGCTCTGTCCCTTTCACCACCAAAAAAAAAAAAAAAAAAAAGCCCTTTTCTGGAGACATCTTTGGATGTGTGATTATTATTCATGGAAACTGTCAGTTTTCAAGTCCAACCTGTAATAGGATAGTGAATGACAGACTGTGGGTCATTATCCTGACAAGGTAGATCTTAGCTTGCAAAAAAGTCAAGTTAAAAGGAAACTTAAAATAAAAGGGTAAGAATATCATTATTTTGTATTTGATGTTACTTATATCTACTATGAGTCCAAAATGCACACTTTTACTTTAACCATTAAGACTCTCATCCTTTTCTGGTGTGCATTTTGCCAGATTATCCAAATGAGTTTGAGGGAAAAGAACAATCATTCAACTGCTGACTTAGTGGTAATATATTAGGTTTTTATAATATAGAGCTAATATTAAGATGATTTTACTTCAATGTTTTGGCATTAAAAGTAGTCATTATAGATTTTGAATATATTGTTTTTATTCTTCCCCGAGCAATCCTTTCTATAAAGTATGTTATCAATGCTAATTAAACAGGGACCATAAAAAGTCCTTAAGCCATTTTTAGAAAATGTCTTTAAAGTGGTTTCATAATGCTACTGAATATATGCTTATAATCAAAAGAAAATACCATAGTTGCTGTAGAATGTAACAGATGAATACAGAACAAACAATTCTATGCATTCTGCGTTGAATATATGTCATCAGTAAGCAGTGGGAAAGAGGAACTGGCAGAGGGTAAAGTTGAACTGTATGGCAGTTGAAACAGAGATTCTCCTGAACAATGTGCAGCTCTGGAACTGGATTGCTTTCAGAGATTTTCCCCAGTGAGGCAAGGGAGTCACGACTTTGTATTCTTTTAAAGTTCAAATGTTGGGCGTAGGCTGCTTTTCAATGGGGTGGTAGTGAGATAAAGATGCATAATTTTGCAAGACACATTCTTTCTGGGGAAGAAAATTTCTGAGGGAGGGGACTTAGCTATATGCCACTAGCACCCAACATTTCTGCCAACTGGAGAAATAAGAGTCTCAGTCAGATGGGATCTGATTGGCATATTCAGCATCCAGTACAATCCACCATTGCTGCAGTGAGTTACCCTATAGGCTAAGTTTTCTCATGGTTCAGAATAGTAGCTCTTCCATGGATAACTTACAAGAGGAAAGTTAGTGGGACACACTACACTCATGCTACTACCTGCTGAGGACATAACTTGCTACATGTCATTTCCCTTCTCTACTCCCTATTCCAGATTTTCTCTCACCCTGGGTTAGCACTTCTGCCAGTCTGAGTGATTGACTTGGAGAGGTTACAACAGACCTCATCCTTAAGGGATGACCTGAGGTCTCAGCTGAGCCTGGTTACCATGTTCTTAGACTGTGACTGCTGCACTTGTCTATTTATTATCATAATCTGCAGACAAGTATTAAGAAATGCACCTGTGAATTACCATGATACTAAAATGATTACTTCTGCCCCTGACAGAGTCATATTGCCTTCAGGAGAGTTGATTCTTTCATTAAGCACTCTATGAACTTTCTCTGACAAAGCCACCTGATCTTATGACTTACAGGATCTGACAGATCAAGCTTATGTTGGAAAGCATGGTCACTTACTCTCCTATGATGAAGCACCAACTCTACCAGGCCTTATTCACTGTCTGGAGTCTTTCTCAAGAGGAATATTATTTTCTGTTTTATATTATATGACCTTGTTCCAAAAAACTTAGAGCCTAAGTTGTGATAGCCCTGTTGGGGTTTACTATGAGTGCATCTTTCCCCATTGCCAAAATGTTTTGTACATAGCATCCACCAGGTTAATGTGGCCTGAGGTGCAGAACTACAGGAACCACATCTGACTTGCAGTAGTTCCTGTTTCTTCTCTGTGCCCCTTTTAAAGCTGGCACTCTTGCCAGGCATGGTGCCCACATGCCTATAATCCCAGTGGCTCAGGAGGCTGAGGCAGGAGGATTTCAGTTTCCAAGTCAGCCTCAGAAATTTAGCAAGTCTGAGATCCTATCTCAAAATTAAAAAAAAAAAAAAGGAAAGGTGGGGGAAATGGGCTGGGGATGTGGTGCAGTGGTTAAAGGCCTCTAGGTTCAATCTCTGATATAAAGATATAAAATAAAATAAGTAAATAGATAAATAAAAATAAAAATGCATAAAACTGGCACTCTTATTTGTCAGTCAGGAATGATTGAATCAGTATTCCCAAGTGGAACATGCTATACCCAAAATCCAGGATACTGGGCTTTTTTTTTTTTTTTTTTTTTTTTTACTGGTAAGAGATATGGGGCCTAATAATTGCCCTTTATTTTCTAAGTATGGGATAGAGTAATTTGCTCTTTATCTTGGCATTCCCAGAATACAAAATTCTTAAAAATCTCCCTGCTATGGTAAGCTCTTGAATTTTAGTAGGATTTTTTTTTCCTGCCTTTTGGAGTTTCTGCTTCATGATGTCTTTAGAAAGGTAGCCAATTGCTCATTATTACCAATTAGTAAGATATTTTGCTATAGTCAATTAGACTGGTATGATGCACAGAAAAATATCTGGATGGAATGGGTTGCTTTGGACAAGGCCATCTCAGAGCATGGGAGATTTAACCCTCAGGAAAAATGTAAATGTATACTATGCTGCTTCCCATGCAAATGTGAACTTCTGCTTTATATCCTGACAGGGATGAAAAAATGCATTGATCAGATTAATGACCATATATTATATAACTGAGGATATAGTTACCTGCTGTTTTGTGCAAAATTCTTTTAATATGTTCATAAATATTAAACAAACTAATTTCCTCCCAAACAAAATTAGAAGATGCTGAAATGTTATAAAATAAATTAATTGGCTTTATGAATGATTTTTTTACTATACAGAATATTATCATATATTGAAAGTGCTCTCCTGTGATAAAGGATTCAGACTACAAATTTTAATATCTATTTGATAGTAGGCAGGCACTAGACATAGGACCAGAACCAATGTTCAGGGAGATGGATTTTATTTAGCATAATGAATGATTTTGTGACTGTGTTGTACAAGGCTAGAATGTGTGACTTTGGAAGTAGAGCATTTCTTGATATTATAAGTTTGACATTGGTGCACCTCATTGTTGTGCAAGCTGCAGAATGCTATTCCATGTGATTTTTTTAGCATTCTTCCATCACTGAGTTTACATAAGCCTAATATATACTCTGAGGCAATGATAATGTTCAGATATTTATTTTTCTGTTTATTCATTCAAAAAATATCTATTAAGCATTTATAATATGCTAGCAGTAGATATTTTCTTGACTTTGTCTCCTTATATAATTAGGATAGAAGGCAACCACTATTTAGGAAATATATTTTCAGGCACCAAAGAAACTTTGGACCATCAATGTTCATATATAGATAAATTTACATTTGTGCATCTATATGAGCTTAATATTTAACATATACATTTTTATATATTGTGAGATAAAATGTGGCCATGAATAAAGCATTTTGAAAATGGAGAACTATCTAGAAATTAGTTGATGAAAATTAATCTTATTATTAGATGGATTCTGCTAGTGACAAGGTATATGGAATCATGTATCAGTCTATGGTGAGGACAATTTTTAGTATCTATTTGTAGCTTTCTTTTTATCATCTTTGTTTGTACTGCTATAACAGAATATTATAGACTGGGTAATTTATAAGCAAGAGAAATTTCTTTTTCTCACAGTGCTAAAGATTGTGAAGTCCAAGATCAAGACACAGGTATGTTTAATCATCCTGTGAGGGCTACTGTTTCTTCCTCGATGGCACCTTGTTGTCCATCCTCCAGACTGTGGAAGGGCAAGCTAGCCAAACTGACTTGAATCCTCTTCTGTAATCCCATTCACAAAAGAGAAAGGTGCTTATGGTCTAATAACATTAACATCCCTCCTCTTAATACCATCGCTCTGGCCTGTAAGTTTTCATAACTGAATTTTATGTTTTTCCCTGTCCCTCCCTTCCTCTCTACCCTGGTCCCTTTCCTCTGCTCCACTCAAAACTGAATTTTAAAGGTGACAGCTTCAAATAGTAGCACCAGCTTTATGGCATCCTCCATGAACTGCAGTAGAAAAACCCAGTCTTTGAATTCTTACAAGCAATATCCAGTGAAGTCTCAGAACCCCCAACTCCCCACAAAATGGTTCTCAAAATATTCTGAAAGAAAGAAAATATAAGGTGCATTTAGGAACCTTGATCTTTATGGTGTCAGTGTTTCTTTCCTGAAAATACTTTTGAGTTTCTCTTTAATGGATGGGGAAATGTTATTTTACAAAGGTTAAAATCAATTAATTAACTTCAGCAAAATATTTACACTTTTTAGATAACAAGCTCAGGTGTTAGGATGAGAGAGACACACACACTCACTTCCCAGATCCTTCACATATTTGGGCAATGACCAAACAGAATCCATTTTACCCTGAGACTCACATCATGTCAGAAATGCTTCTCCCACAGGGAAATTCCCACCTCTATACTCATCAGCAATTGCTTAGCATGGCATGTTTGGCAATGCAAAATGGCAAAATTGTTCCATTTTAGAGAATGTTCATTTAGACATTAACCATTCATTAACTTGTACTCAACTAGGGTCATTTTGACCCACCTTTCCTGCTTGTGATTTTAGAGCTCATAATTTTGGTTTGTGGTTTTGAATTATAGCAACAGCCACTTATGATTCATGTACTGACATGCTTTACTTGTGGTTCCTAACTATAAAAGATGTGCTCTAACCCTGGAGGGGTCAAGGAGTGCAGGCTTGCAGCCTGACCCTTGGCCCAGCAGCTGGTGAATAAATGTTCCATCTCCTGATGTGATATTGACTTGATTTATTGCAATCTCGCCATAACATTACTTTTTGCATTTTCTGTTTACCCCCCCGAGGTTTGGTTATCTTACCTTTAAAACAGGGGAAATTCTTATTAATAGTAGCTATGATATGAAAGTTTTATAAAAATTAAATTAAATAATAAAATTAAAATGTTTAGCATTTGCCAGCAACATAAGGATTTATAACTCTTATAGTATTATAGGTCATGTAACTATTGATAAACTATCATTATAAATAATAATACATTCTTTGTGCTAATGTTTCTTCAATCATTAACTAGTTGGTAGTTCACTAAACTAGGTTCTTTGTCTTGATTAAGATACTTTGAATTTAGCCTAAAGCAAATGGCACCAACAGATTTGATTTGGAAGATTCCTCTCCATTTTGGAGGGTAGACTGACAATTAAGTGCAATTCTCACTATGATTTACAAGAGGAATGTCATGATAAGGAATTAACCAATGAATGGAATTCCATTATCTGCAAGCTATTTTTGATTCTAATTCTGCCTACGTAAATGAAAATTTATAGTAGGACAATATTTAACATTTCACAAAGTGTCTTTATCTACATGTTATCTATTTTGATCACCACAGTAACTCCTGAAATAGGTATAATTTTCCCATTGTAGATCATAAGTTCACAGTTTCATAAGTTAGCAGTCAGGGTAACTGCATGTCCTTTCATTCAGTCAGATGGCGAGTAATGCAAAGGGGCTCTGGAAAGAATTTCCTCTCCTTGCACTCTTTATTACTACTGTTCTTAGCCTCTTGGGGGTGTTTCTCAATGGGAACCTCCAAAGATGTATTTACATGTCTGAACATGAAATTGAAAATGGCAACTGACATGGTTACAAATAATTTAGGGTATCAGAGTTAATGTATTTCACAGACATATCACACATAGTCAACATGAGCCCTCTTTTGAGTTTAAATTTTTTTTCAGATAACCAAAATTGAAATATTCAGAATGAAACACATACTGAATAGTGAAACATTGGGGGTGACTACTGAATAGAAGATGAGAGTGATGGCGATGATCTTACAAAGGACATAAAAGTGTTAAGGTGTATTGCAAATGAATTTGCTATTGTCATTTGTCCTGAGTTACTATCCCTCTCTCTCCTTCCATACTTCAATTATTTATCCATATCACTAATTTCTTTCTATTTCATTTGATAAAATGTTATTTTAAAAATATTAGGGAACATTACTTAAAAATTTGCTGCATATTTATGCTATTAGAAATTAAGTAGATGTATATGTATGCATGTGTAGACATGAGCACATATGATATATAACATAAATCATATGTATATATACAGGTATTTGTATATCTATGTATATCTATCTATACTTATATATCTATCTCTATCTCCATCTTCATCTTTATCTCTATTTTCATCTCTATCTCTGAAAGGATAAATTAGAACCTCAAAGACTTCTGAAAGAGAAAGGAGAAAAATACATAAAAACATGAGATCTGAAATCTTTTAAGATTTGAATTGGATAATATGAAGATGATCCAAAACAAGTTTTACCATAAGTTGTTTCTCAATATAATTTTTTGACTACATGAAAGAATAGGTAGTTATCAATCTTCAGATTGTTCAGACAGAATCAGAAGGCTAATCCAATGACTCTGTAGGCTTTGTAAAAGTTTGCTATTAGATATTTGAGAGACTTATAGCCAGTGGGTTTAAAATCCATTTTGTCTTACTTTCACAATAATAAAATAAATTCTCATGAGGTAATAGTGTATGGAATCTTATTCTTTTGATAATTGCTTTCTGAGACAAATATCCTATGATATACTTATATTTCACAGCATTGAATACTTGCCTTTCTTTGGTCATTAAGTGCTCAGCAATTATGTTAAATTAACATTTTATTATCAGTTTTTCTGCAGGGGTAATCCTTCTAACCTCTGCACTTGATGCTACTTTTTTTTTTTTTTCCATTTCCTAGTTGGAGAAAGAAATTTTGCAATTACTATGTACGAGGATGATCTTTTCAACTTTTCTTTTTTGAATTTCTAACTTCATTTTATGAAGCTCATCACTCCTTTTTCAGAAAGTTTCTTCATTTGGGTCTAATGGTTTTCCTCCAGTCATATTGACCACTACTCCTCAAAGTCACTTTCTGCTTTCTCTTTATCTCCCTGGGTTTTTTTTTTTTTTTTTTAATCACATATGCTAGTTATACTATATGTCTGCCCTCATTTTCTTGGTGTTCAGACTCTATTTTATGTTCTACATTTATATCTCCAACTTAGAATCCACACACCCTTTTTGCCTGCTGAATACTTAAATCCAATGCTTATTCTCTCTTTCTGCTCTCAGATATCTCAGTTGACCTTCCCATCCAAACTTACTTTTCTCAAAGTTTTCCAATCTCAGTAAGAGACAAATCCAGTCTTTACAGTGCTTGAATCAAAAACTCTCCATCATATCTTGTATTCCTTCCAACAATTATTCAATGCAGTTTTATAGTCAGAACATTCTGAGAATATTCTATTTTTCTTCATCTCTATTACCATTACCCTGATTCAAGACACCATCATCTCTGAATTATAGCAACTAATCTCTCCTTCCTTCTTATCCTTCTATAATTTACTTTCAGCACAACTGCAGGTTGATCCTGTTAAAAAGTAAGTCAGGTCATGTTAGTCCCTACTCAAGTCCCAAGAGTGGCTTTCAGTCTTATGCAGACTGAAAGTTAAAACCTCTAAAAGAGATTACAATGTCTGATATGGCTCCCCCACACCATATTCTCTCCACTGTAGTTCCATTATTCTTACTCTAAGTGCACTCAGTTCCAGACCAACTGTTCTCTTGATTATTCTTTAAAATCTCATACTTACCCCAAGTATTTTCATGTACTGTTTCTCATACTTGGAATTCCATTTCTCAAGATATTAAAGGGTCATTTCCCGGTTTCTTTCAAATATTTGTTCAAATGCTAACTATTCAGGTAAAGGACTTTCCACTTTGCTCTATTTTAAATTATATTAATCTACCACTTGACATGCCCCATTCCTCTTTCCTGGCTTATCATCATCATCATCATTATCATCATCATCATTATATCATCAGGCTTTATGCTTGATTTATTTTTAATCTTGGTCATCTCAAAGCAAGAAGCTTTGCTTGTGGTATTCACTGCATTAACTAGATTACTTAAAATATTCAATAAATGTACATAAGATATCAGTATGTCTCAAAATGTAGTAAGACTTAAATTTTTAAATTTATTTATTTCACATCTGTAAACATTGTGTGAGAAAATGTTCAGTTACCCAACATAAAATGTGAATAGAATTCCTTATTTGTTCTCTTTCTCAAAAAAAGTAGAATAATTGCATCTTTTAAATTTTTTTATTTATCCTGCCTTCTCTAGAGCTATACATCTTCCTTTAAAATTTAATATTAATTTTATCACCATTTATTTCATCATCGCAAAAGTAATTTGGAGTTTTCACTGAAATAAGTGAACACAGTTTTCTTGTTTAACATAAAAGGATTAAGAGTCTAAGAAATGACACTTTTTAAAAAGGTGCAAGAATTTTATAAGAATAAAAGTATATAAATTAAACTAGAAATTTAATATGGTAGTTACACAAATTATATGTATACAAACTACTGAATTATATTTAAATATTATATAAACTATAATGATATAGTTGATAATGTGGCTTTGCCCCACACATAATTTTCTTTCTTACATTCCACAAAATCCATGAACAGAGAAACTTTGCGGTCATAAAGGTAAATTATCATTTTCTCAAAGCTCAGCTTTTGTTTTAGCTTCTTTGGTCTTCTCACAAGGTTATAAAACAAAAAGAGACAGTGAAAATTAACATCTTTTGTCAAAAAAAGTTAGCAAGATTTTAGGACAATATTCTATTGTAGTTAACATCATGGAATCCGGAACAAAATTCCTGGGTTCATACCCCTACCCTAGCACTTGCCAGTAAGTATGTGGACAAGATGCTTACCTTCTCTGTCTTTGCTTTCTAAGCTACCAAATGGGAACCTACATGCTAGGATCATTTAAAAGATAAAATGACAATGTTTATATATATATATATATTTGGTACATAGTAAGTTTTAAATAGGTCTGAAGACTAAATAAATAGGAAAGAAAATATTCATCCTTCTGAATCTGTGGGTTTCTTATCTAAGAACTCAACCAACCACATGAATTATATTTAGGAAAAAATGTTTTTGTACTGATCCTGTACAATTTCAGACTTTTCTCTTGTCATTACTCCTAATAATGCAATATAATAACTATTTACATGACTTTTACATTGTATTAGACATTATACTTACTCTATAGGATATTGAAAGCATATAGGAAGAGGTGATTATCTGCACTATTTTAAATAAGGAACTTGAGCATGCATGGATTTTGTATGGCAGTGGTAGTCCTGAACACTAAGTTACTGAGGGATGACCATATTTTACAATCAGGTGATATTCTATTGGTAGAAGTAAATTAGATTGCTAGGAGATTAAATTTCACAAGGTAAGGATCTTGTTTGTGTAGAAAATATTTAGGTCAAGTAGAAACAAACTTCTTTCCTTTTTAGCATTTATTGCTTTTTAAATTTGTATCACATTTAATTGCAAGCACCTTTTAACTCCCTCATGGTGCTGAAACTTTTGTAAGAATGGTGCTTTACATGCTCTTTCCAACCGCAACTGCATATATACCCAAATTGATTCAGAGCTCATTTGTTGAAGAATTTCAGAGATGATAGAGACTATGTTATATCACATTTAGTATTTAAGTGAATTCTATTATGTAGTGACAAACACTGAAGTTCTAGGGAAAAAAAATTGAAGATTACATAATTTGTGCCTTAATTTAATTACATAAAATAAATTGTATAATTTAAATTTACATTTACTTTTATTCAAGATACTATTCAACACTTTCATCTTTCTTTTTTCATTATGTAATGACTTTAAAAAAAGAATTAAGAACTAAGAACTAAGTCAAACATAGACTGATAACAACATATCCCAGTAGTTTATCCATAGTTAAAACTTGCAAGACTTTTTTAAATTCCAGAAATGTGTTTTGAATAAAAGCATGGAATGTATCTCCATTTCCAATTATCTTCATATTTTATTTTTGTGTTTCTTGATAAAAACTTGGGAAAAAAACTCATGTAAATGGAAATCAACTCCATCATTTTAAGACTAAAAGTAAAACAAATCACTGTTTCACTGATAAATTTTAATAAAACTATTGAAAATTTTCTGTAAAGTACTATTCTATACCCTTAAGAATAAATTATTTTAAATTTTTAAATATAATTGCTATAATTAACAATAAATGTTTATCAGTTTGTGAGTTTAGAGTGTAGGGTAAAATATACATACCAAAAAAATTATTATTGATGCTCTTTCTTTGGTATATAAACAGTAGATTTTGAGCAGACATTATCTTTTCACAGAAAGTTTTGTAATAATCAATTTGAAAATATTCATTAATATATAAAGTCAAGAGTGTTTTTCTTTCAATCAAAGTTCCATGGCATCTTGTTTGCTTGTTTTTAAAATAAGGCATTAAAGCTGTTTTAAAACTAAAAAAATCAGCTCATTATCAAGTAGCACTTGAATAATTCAACTCACACAACTATGGACGTCTTTTCCCACTACGCTCCATCATCCTCTTGTTACTCTGGCTACGCTTCCTTATGAATTCCTACCTCTGTACGTTTGGAAGCCCATAGTAAATTAAAGATGGCCACTAAGTCTTTATTAAATCCCTCATTAAGACATAAATTTTATCTCCTTACCCCCATTCACCCTTGAACCTGGGCTAGTTCTGTGAATATTGCAGAAGTTAGGTGTGCCTCTTCTGAGCCTAGCTTTTAAAAACAAATATTGTAGCATAAACCTTTGATTTCTTCCTCATGGAACACATATTCTTGGAATGCTCCCACATGGATCCCACCCACCATGTCATAAAGAAACTCAAGCCACATGCATAGGCCACGTGGAGAAGAATCCATGAGCTACTATCCAATGTCCCAGAAAATCTTCTTGCCATCTTTACCCAGCCTATTCACATGCCCAGGCCCTAGCCTACACTGCATGAAGCAGAACTACTCAGTTGAGTCCATCCAATGCACTGAATCAAGAGACAGCAAAAAAAAAAAAATTGCTATTTTAAGTCTCAAACTCAGGATTAGAGAGGAAACCATGCACTGTCTTCCTAGCTCATGCAAGGTAAGACTTGAGTTTGGCCCAACTTAAGGTCAGTACAAATGGCTTTATATGTTTTTCCAATCACCTTTATTTTGCACTTTGAACAAGAGTCTAATTTATTAAAGTTCACAGACCGCTCTTTCTTTCCATGTGTTCCCACAGCAATTAGCACCTTACTAGGCACATGGGACTCTGATTACCTGAGGTTGCCAGTTGAATCATAACATAATGGAAATGAGAACACTATTTTTTTGTATCAGGTAAATTTTAAAATGTAAGAATTTGGATTAAACCAATATTAGTAAACAATTTAAAGGAACTTGTCCATGTCTAAATAGGCAAAGACCAGCTTGAGGGCAAAGGGAAATCATTACCTAAGTAAAAACTAAATTTAAAAAAAAATTCATCAGATGGGAGGATCGAAAATGATTGTCTTCACTACATTGTAAAATAATTTTCTCCTTCAAGTGTTTATTATGTATTCTGCATGTACTTGACTAGGAAATGAACAGTTAATATGCATTCACTCTGTCCTGTGAGTGGGTATTATATGCAAGACTCTGTGAACATAATAATGAAGCACAATTCAATTCAGCATCCTGGATTTAGGAAACAGAAAGAGATATATATTTCTGATACAGGAAATGTTCTTAAGGTATAAAGAACCTGTGTTCTTTAGAATGTGAAGGATTCAAAATTTAAATTCCAAGTGTACTTTGAATTTCCAATTTTTAAAAACTTTTCACATCACCAGTAACTCTATAAATCAGGAAATAGCTGATATACTTAAGTATTTCTCCAAATTCCTTTCCTTGAGGATCAGTCATCCCAGGAAAACTCTACCTGTGTTGTTGCTTCCCAGAATTGATATTTTCATGTATCAGAATCACAGTCCTTTAGAGGGAAACAGGTTAGAAAATAATTCAGAGTACAAAAGTGTACATGTGTATGAAAGTGGAGGTGAGGAATTACGTCCCTTTCTCTCTAGAATCTTAAATTACAAGTGTGTAACACTTAAAGATACTTGCTTTTATGTATAAAGGACACATTCTCAAATGTTTGTGAAATGTGTTTTTATACTGTTTCGAAACACAAGTGATTCGCGAAAACAAATATTGTAGCATAAAGCTTTATTCATGAGGTCATACAGCCAATCTCTATTGTTTTAGTCCATTTTCAGTTGGTAACGTGAGGACATTAAGGCCAACTCTTCAAAAACGTGAAGAATTTAAGGCACAGCTCTTCAAACTCAAATCTATGTCATTCTCAAGTGAGCCACTTAAGTGAGAGACAGGAGTGGGAAGTGGAGGTACAGGGAGGAGGAGACAAAAAGGAGGGAGGGGAGAGATGGGGAAGAGGAGGAGAA